>NC_140174.1:30202519-30225019 GCF_963971535.1 Notolepis coatsorum | reverse complement strand
GTTTTACAATGTCAAAGCCTAAATCAAAACGTTCCCGTATTTCTGCAATCTATGCGCAAAATAATAACGAGTTGAGTTCTAACAAAGAACGTATTACATGCTGGTAGGCTGATAGAGTAAACTATGATATGAATATGAATATGAAGGTATACTGGTCCGTCTGCGAGGATATCGAGGACTCGAGTAAGATAGCCATTAAATGCAATTTGAGAATATAGGCTAAAGCGACGGCCTATAGCCTATACATATTATTTAATGTTTTGCTGGTTCTGTAGCAGGACTGGGTCAGTCAACATCCTTGGCTCCCGGCGCACCGAAGATAGTCTGCACGCTCCCTCCTCCTCAGCGGAGTTGTCTGTGAACTTGGCAACATCATTGGATTTATTTATTCTCTAAAAATATCTATAATCATACGATTAAATATTGTTTAAAATAAAACGCTAAATACTATTATTCTGTGTGTCATGTTTCCAAATAAGATTGTTCACAACGGGAAATGCTGTATACGTTCAATTTGTTGGTTGGACCTCGGTGATGAATCTCGCTCTCAGTGAAGTCTCTCAGAGTTCGCTCGGGTTAGTCCACTTTTCCACATTTCATGGGGGTGTTCCATTACCGTATATGGTTAATCGGGGCGGTTCTGGTATGCAAATATTTAAAACAGTGCACAAGCTCCAGCATAGGATCAAAGTCATATTTATCAAGACAGGTGTGCGTAGGACCTGTGTACGCACATGTGATAAATCCCGTTTTTTTTGTGCATGCACACATTCTAAATTCTGTGCTTACGTATGAAAATAGAATACCTTCTAAGAAAAATTGATAAATGAGGGCCCAGCAGGTTTCTATCTTTGGCCTTGCTCAGCTGGCAGCGGTTTATTCATTCACATTGACTCATAACACAGCAGCTCATGTGATCTCCTCTCCGGGAGAGGCATGTGTGGGAAGAAGAAAGAGAAGGAGGGAACCAAGGCTTATATACTCCCAACCTGGCGTAGACAGTAGAAGCTCCGCCTATAGCGCCCTCCAGTGGACACAGATATATATGCAGTCATGGGAGCAGTAGAGGACAGTTACAGTTAGTTACAACCATACATACAACCTTTAGATACAACACCGGGGTAAAAAATTCAAATAGACAGGACAATGGAGACAGGGAACCAGGCAGACGGACAGACAGAGAACATAAAAACACCTCAGACACACAACACAACAGCAAAGTACTGTAACTCAATGATCCTCTAGAGCGAAAAGGTAGGTTTTAACCTCATTGGACGCCAAAAACAAGTATACTCGTTTTTGCCTCCCATGCGTTTGCCGCCAAAAACATAAATACTGTTTTTTTTTTCTATATTTTTCTATATTATTATAATTTATTATTATACTAAACAGTCAGCCGGACCTTCTTGTGTGATCCTGGTAGCTCTGAGTGAATTGGAATTTAAATGACGATCGAATCCCGATAGGTGGCAGTATCGCCTACCTTTTTAACTGGGCTAGTTTACTCTGGGGGGAGGTTTTCTCACTCACTGCTGGCCAGATTAGTCGCCGCCGGAGTTGAGAGCACTCCAGAGCAATGGCGATCGCAAACTATTGGAGATTATTATGAAGAGGACAAAACTATCACACTTATGGATGATAAGGTGCACCAGACTATAATAATAAATAATAATAAATTGGATTTGAAGAGAGAAGCGCCTTTCTCAGACTCAGCCCAAGAGTTCCTCAATGTAGGCTGGAGCGAGACCGTTGAGGGCTTTGTAAACGAACATCATGGATTTAAATTGTATTCTCTTCCTCACTGGGAGCCAATGGAGAGAGACAATGACTGGGGAGATGTGGTCCCTCATTCTGGTGCCTGACACCAGCCTGGCCGCAGCAATTTGGACGCGATGGAGGGGAAAGATGCATGTCAGGAAGACCAGAGTAGAGGGAATTGCAGTAGACCAGTCGTGAAAAAATTTGCATGATGATGACTTTCTGAAGGTCACTGGGGGAGAGGAAGGACTTGATTTTTGAGATGATGCGCAGTTGGACGAAACAAGACTGTACCACTGATCTCACTTGCTGGCCGAAGTTGAGATCCGAGTCAAATAAGACTCCAAGGTATCTCACATTGGGTTTCACCAAGGAGGAGAGGCTTCCCATGTTTCTGGAGCTCTGAGTGACCGAGGTGGTGGTGCCAAACAGAATGATCTCCCCCTTGCTCTCATTTAACTGCAGGTGGTTTTGTGACATCCGCTCCTTTATATTGCCCAGGCAGGTCTTCAGGCGGTCTAGGCCGGTGGAGTCAGCTGTTGTGAGTGGGAGGTATATATGGGTATCTCTTTAGGGTTCATGCTTTGTCAGACCATGTTTAGGGTTCATGCTTTTTGAGTGTGTAAGTCAAGCATGTTTAGGGTTCATGCTCTGTGAGTGTGTAAGAGTTTGTTTAGGGTTCATGCTTTGTGAGAGCATGTTTAGGGTCCATGCGTTGTGAGTGTGTGAGAGCATGTTTAGGGTTAATGCTTTGTTAGTGTGTGAGAGCATGTTTAGGGTTCATGCTTTGTCGGAGCATGTTTTGCTTTGTGAGTATATGAGAGCATACTTTGCGACTGAGTTCACTTGCCATCGAGGTCATACAACCACCTACAAAAAAACATACCGCATAACATTTAAATCCGACTGCATGCTATGACCCTTTGGCACAGATCCCCACCCCCGTCTCTCAGGCCCCAATATGCCCAGTGTGATTTACTGCCGGGTAGGTTTATAACGCAGGAGAAATGTTGAGCCTTCAGGCTCTGCCCAGCAATGCTGCTGTAAAAATGGTGGCACACGCAGCAAAAGTGTCCGAGAGAAACGCTTGTAAAAAGTGTGTATAAAGTATATTTCCTGTATGTTGTACCAGTGTGCCAAGAGGTAAGAGCAACGGCACACAGTATTCCACAGTTCTCTGTCGTCACAGTTGGTGGGAACAAAGACACGGGACGTGCTTTTCAACGCGTCTGGAACTAAGACACCACTTCCTCTGCTAATTCTTCAACTGTCTTTGAGTTGCGCCAATTACAGTTTCACGAGTTCAACCCGTACAAGGGTACGAATATATACCTGTACCTCCCCTCCCCTCCCCACCTCCCCCATGCTGCTACGATGCCTGAATTTCCCCAAGGGGATCAATAAAGCAATATCTAACACCTAAACACACCCCGAAGTGCTTGGAGGCGGATCTCGAGTGTTTGAGGAAAGTGAGAGGGCGGGTCAAGGTGACGAAGAGAAACAAGGACTAGCGTTGTACCATCAGATGACTGGACTAGGTTCATTATAGCCACTTATCTATCGATCGCACATGAGCGGAGGATACGGATATGATATCTGCCAGTCGCAGACACTGGAAAACAGGTGTGATCTGCCTAGTTTAATTGTTATCTGCTCCCATGTCTGCTTCTCTGCAGACATGGGAGAATATTTTAACCCTTGTCTCTGTCCCTGAGTGAATCTATCGATATAGACATTCCAGTGACCTTCTACCTCATACTGGACATGAGCACCACCGGTCCCATTGAACAGCTTCATATCGCCTTCTGTCTAGTCTGCAGTGTTGAACCTTGCTCTGCCTTGATATGATTTCTTTAATAGTTGTCATACAGAAGTACAGAATACTTTTGTACAAAATGCTTCTTACTGTTGCGCTCCAGAGACTGTGCATGACAAGATAAGTATGAAATAAAAACATAGTAAAAATTAGAAGTACAAAAAGAGGTCACAGTGTTCAGTTTAGACATATGTACAATGTTCGTAGACGTAGTTACCATACAATATACAATACTGTGCAGTGTACTAATATACAATACTATATAGTGCAAGGCATAAGTGGACGAGGTGCAGTTTAGGTACAATTCACAGTAGGTGTACGAGTTGTAGTGCAAATCCTTTATCAATAAATATAAAGTGTAAGTGTGTTTGTGTGATCTAAAGTGTGGAGACACGGGACACGGGACGTGATATGATATGATATGATATGATACATTTATTTATATTCCGCCCCTCAACCAATAGTTACATCGGCCCGGGGCGCATCCCGGGAGAGAAAGAGAAACAAACAAAAAAGACAGGAACAATACGAAAAACTGAAAAAAATACAGGCAGTCCAACCAAGCAGATAGAGAACAGACAGACATAATACACCACACATACAACAATATGTATTCTGAGTGGTTTCTCCTGCCCCCCGGGGCATATGGCCCTGAGCCATCTTCTTGTATCTCATCCTGTTTACATATATATGCCTGCAGTAGTTCTATCCATTACTTACATTTCTCAATTATCTTATATATACTTTGATTCTATTGTCACCATGCATGCATGCCTGTTCTGGTTCATTGCTGGGTTAAGTACTTCTATTCTATTCAGATATATGCTTACTACATGTATCTATTCTATTCACATACATGCTTACTACTTGTATCTATTGCTATGTCCGCTCATCACAAACATGCAAACTATCTGACGCCTGTCCCGGTCTCCCGGTCTCCCTGTGAGAAGTTGTCTCTTGGTGATGACCGGAGTGGTGGACGTCCCGTGATGATGGCCGGGAGGATGCAATCCTCTCTACGCCGCCCCCATACCTCAAGTGGATCCGTCATCAGCTCTATTTTAAATTTTTCTAAATGTTCTTATATACCCTATAGTTGCTATTGCATGCACTTATTTGTGTTTCATTACACGTATATATATGTGCATGCTTATATACTGCTGTTTCACCTGTTTTATTGCAACACTACTATCACCGACATCTAAGAAGGGAGGTCCCCTCTTGAACGGCCCTTCTAAGGTTTCTTTCCTCCACATTGCCTGTGGTGCATTTTTTTCTATTGCTAAGTTTTAGTGAGTTTTTCCTTACCTTCGCGTGGGGTATGTCTGGGAGTGTTGCATTCATTTATTTAAAAAATGTTGGAGTTCATGGTGTTTTTGTTTTGTTCTTGATTTATTGTGATGTTTCTTCTTGACTTGTTTAAGACGTGTCCGGCCCATGGGGGCATTAACGTGTGTTGTCGGGCCCTACAAATAAATTTGATTTGATTTGATTTGTGAGGTGAGGCTGTGGAACAGAATATCAATCACATCCATTACTCTAGGGGACATTCCTGCGGTTGCCATGCCGGTTGTACGATCCCTCAACTTGAGGTGTCTGTGCCGCGGTGTACACAACAAACCACACTCCTACGCATGCAGAGCTGTCTCTCTACGACGCCTGTATGTCACAGCCGGCTAAACACCTGTGTTTAAGAAGAAGGCACCATGACCAAATTAGTTTGAACGAAAATGCGGCTAAAGATTATGCTTGTCTGAACAATTATGAGTTATGCAGTGATGTAGCTAGTTTCCATGGACACAGGGAATAAACAAGGCTGCACGGACTGAAATAAAATTATTTCACTTTTTTCAACACATTTTTCTTATTTATAAAAGAGATTAACAAATAGTTTCAAGTTTCAAGTTTCTTTATTAGTTGTCATACAGAAGTACAGAATACTTTTATACAAAATGCTTATTTCTGTTACGCTCCAGAGACTGTGCTAGACAAAAGGATAAGTATAAAATAAAATAAGTATAGCAAGTATAAAATAGAAGTATAAAATATGGGGGGGGGGGGAACAATAATGTATGCATTTATTTATTCAATATGTTAAAGGAAAATAATAAGTAAAGATAGCACTTCCTGTAGAGATGTTTGACAGTGGAACGTCATCCAACTCTCTGCGTGGGAGAGTGACAACAAACACTGCACATTTTATAGTGACCTTTTGTTGTCCCCATCATAAATCACCTGTACAGTGATCATGTTGTTTATCCAGCATCTTGCTATGCCACTCCTGTCCAGTAGAGGGATTATCTTGGCAAAGGAGAAATGCTCACTGATGGGGACGTAAAGAAATTTGTGACACAGAACACGCTCACAGGCTTTATGTCCGATGATCACATGTCCTCCTCACAACAGAATGATGGAGTTTGAGGTTAGAAATCAGCAAAATGCCAATTTAATAGGGGTTTAATTGTGTTTTCTACAGATTGTGCCTGGTCATTAAGATAAATTGAGTTTAACCTTGGGGAAATTCGTTGTCTGCATTTTGACCCATCCTAACTATTTAGGAGCAGTGGGCAGCCACACATAGTGCAGCACCTGGGGACCAACTCCAGTTGTAATGCCAGTACCTCGGTCAAGGACAAGTGTGCAGTGTGGGAGGAAACCAGAGTACCTGGAGGAAACTCACGCAAACACGGGGAGAACATGCAAACTCCACATTGAACCCAGGACCTTCTTGCTGTGAGGCAACAGTGCTAACCACTGAGCCACGTGCCGCCCTATATGTGAAATGTGTATCACAACTGTCATAAATGTGATCTATATACTAAACACCTAAACACGCCCTGAAGTGTGTTTGAGGAGAGTGAGAGAGCGCCGCAGCGCGGGTCAAGGTGATGAAGAGGAACAATGACTAGCTTTGTACTCTTTGTACTCTCCATATGCGCACACTATCTTCAGGAACCAAGCGCATCACACGACTGATGAAGAGACTCCTTCTTTCCCAAAACGTCCTCGACAGCATGCATTTATCAGTAGCACTGTTATCTCAGAGCAACAACTCTCTCACACTGACATACGGGAGGATAATTGTTTGGCATCGCATGGATGTGGCGCTTGTCCTAACATGACAGAGATTCTGCCTTCTCTGTAGTACCTATTTTCTCCGTCTGTTAGTAGGGACTGGTGTCTTTTGATTCAATGGGATGAGCTAGATGGCAAAATGTACACAAACACTGATTAAAGGTATACTGTAATTGGTGTTTTGTTGTTCAAATAAGTGTTAAATAGCTCTACATTACGACAGCCATCACTGACATAGATTGTCTGGTCAATAACATGGGTCTCATAGTCCCTCCGCTCTGCAGTAAACATTTTCTGGAATTCTGTTCCCAATTTATCTAATCAGGAGAGAGACCCTAGACATTTTTACTTATTTCAAGAAATCTTGCCAAGCCAAATTAGCTTAGTGCACTGGCAGATTATTTTACTTGTTTCAAGCAGCTAGTTTTTATTTATTTAAAATATTTATTATTTTTGCAGTGTGGAGTTTTCTCTCCCGATTGGATAAAGTGGGAAGGGAATTCCAGAAGGGACTGGGAGACCCATGTTACTGATCAAACATTCTATATCAGTGATGGTTGTCGAGATGTAGAGCTATCACTAGCCACTTTAAATGTTGGCATTTTTTTTTTATTATAAATGACATTGTGTTTCCATGCATTGACAAATAGTTTCAATTTGTACTTTGATTTATTTAATCTCTTAAACCCTAGCCATATTTTCATGTCTATTAGCATGTTCTTGTTATCTAGGGACATCTATGGATCTCAGCAGTGGAGGTTTCTCTATGACAACACGTGAAACACAAATTCACTCATAATTCATAATTATTATTAATTTACATATATATATATATATTTTTTTTTTATTATTATTATTTCTTTTTTATTAGAAATGTTTTCCTCTGTAAAAAAAATGCCAGTGAATTTTCTTTTTTCTTCAAAAATTGCCAAAATTGCCAGCTCTGAGCAGGCCTGTAATGACTGCAGTACATATTCGTGCAGATGCACAGGTTGACCCAGGATTAAATAAATAATAAATAATAGCCAATCAAAATAGGCTATTAACGTCATCTAAGCATGGTCTGTGCAGTTAAACTCTTGCCATTGAATGGGGTATTGAATGATTGACAGCCTTGTGATCCAATCAGATAATGGTTTCTCTTTTGCTGCTCTGCGGCTCTGCAGCTAGAATGATTGACAGCCTTGTGATCCAATCAGATAATGGTTTCTCTTCTGCCGTACTGTGGCTCTGCAGCTTGTTTACAAAATAACTTATCTCAGTTTAAGAAGATAACTTGTTCGAGCTAACGTAGCTAAAGGGCTACCACTGCAGCTATCAGGCCCAGGGTGGAGTGTTTTGTTATTGTTCATAAACTTATTGTGCATCGTTTGATGATGTATATATACACCTGCGATAAAAGCTAAACGTGACAACAACAACGTCATCGCCTCGCGGGCACTTTGAATTCTCTAGTACTGTAGATAGCGTTGCGTTAGCCTGTATGTTAGCTTGTAGCTCCTGGTTAGCTACTGCGCTAGCCTGTTGGCTAGCCAACGCGCTAGCCTGCATGCTCTGCTTGTTAGCTTGTATGTTAGCTTGTAGCTCCTGGTTAGCTACTGCGCCAGCCAACGCGCTAGCCTGCATGCTCTGCTTGTTAGCTTGTATGTTAGCTTGTAGCTCCTGGTTAGCTACTGCGCCAGCCAACGCGCTAGCCTGCATGCTCTGCTTGTTAGCTTGTATGTTAGCTTGTAGCTCCTGGTTAGCTACTGCGCCAGCCAACGCGCTAGCTTGCATGCTCTGCTTGTTAGCTTGTATGTTAGCTTGTAGCTCCTGGTTAGCTACTGCGCCAGCCAACTGTAGGAGGAAGGAGATATTGCCGACTAGCTTGCTTGCTAGCTAACGTTATGTTGTAACGTTATGCAAGTCTTGTGAATGTCTAAACAAACGGCATTGTTTGATTGATTGATTGAAAACTTTATTAATGACGCAATGAAGCATATAGCACTAGTTAGAGGGGAAATTCGGATTCCTCTCGGATTCCTTCATTGAGCAGAACTGCAATTCGCTCAGCTGCAGAAACGTTGAGGAGACAATACCCACAGGACTTGGAGGAGAACTTTGTTTCACTGTCTGTTGTCTACACATTTGGAGCAAGGCGCGTCAGCTGCAACAATGGTGAGTAACCGAATAACCGTTCATAAGTGATGCCGCTGTGTGTGTGTGTGTGTGTGTGTGTGTGTGTGTGTGTATACAGTAGCTGCCGAGCCACTGTATACTGTACATGGTCTGCTTGGTTTGATCGGGCCGCCGAGCCACTGTATACTGTACATGGTCTGCTTGGTTTGATCGGGCCGCAGAGCCACTGTATACTGTACATGGTCTGCTTGGTTTGATCAGGGGCCACCGAGCCACTGTATACTGTACATGGTCTGCTTGGTTTGATCGGGCCGCCGAGCCACTGTATACTGTACATGGTCTGCTTGGTTTGATCAGGGGCCGCCGAGCCACTGTATACTGTACATGGTCTGCTTGGTTTGATCGGGCCGCAGAGCCACTGTATACTGTACAATGGTCTGCTTGGTTTGATCAGGCTGCCGAGCCACTGTATACTGTACATGGTCTGCTTGGTTTGATCGGGCCGCCAAGCCACTGTATACTGTACATGGTCTGTTTGGTTTGATTTAGGGGAGTGGTCTGCCCTGCGGGGGGGCCCCCGACATATTGCGCAACGCCACTGCATACCATTGACTCAGAATGGCCTGTTTTATTGAAATCGTCACAGCAGTATAGTTTGTTTATACTTCAGAAGGATGATATTTAAACATGGTCCCCAAAATGAATGGAAGCAAATGAGGAGCCTGACACCTGGGAGGAATGGGGGTGTTGCAGCGTTGGGGATGTTATATAGAATATAATTTAATATATAATATAATAATTTGTGCTTCACCTAAAAATTTGGTCAGCAGCCTCCACTGGATCTCAGGGAATGTACTCCAAGTGTCAGAAATATTGTGTATGTTACTAGGCTTGAGTAAATTGTAATGAACCAAAGGAGAATATACTTTTTCTTTTCTTCATCTTTGACGGTGATTAACACCATGCTAACCAGATGTGAAGAATTGCCACTGAACTCATTCAGCACCTTCTTGGAATCAAGTGTACAAATAATCTAAGCAAATGAATAAAGGGCAGATGATCTAGAGGGGTTTTTGTAGATACAGTACTGAATTTTGCCATCCGGACACATGTTATTTGAAATATGAATATAGACCTAGAAATTACCTTATTATGGCCAAGTCACACATCTATGGATCAGGCCAAATCTCCCCGTTCCAATGGCAAAGTTTAATCTGGATTTAGTACCACTAAAAAACGAAGAGAAAAAAAAAGGTTCACGCTAGAAGTCTGATGATTGACGGGGGCATGAGCTGGGAAGTGTAGTTTTATGAAATTCTAAAAGCCCTGGGTCTCTTCTTTCAAAAGACTACACACGTATGCCAGCTCCCTTTATTTCCGTCTAATTCATTAGGTTTCAGCCGGGATGCGCCAAAATATTTATCAACTCATAATTTCACTAATAACACTTAAAATCATTGCTAAACAAACGTAGTGCTAAAAATATACACTTTGGGCGGTCAGGTGGCGTAGCGGAGATTGCGCTCGTCACCAACGCAGGAGATGCTGGGTTCGAGCTCAGCTCTCTGCGTTGCTACCAGCTTGGCTGGTCGTTCATACTAATACAATTGGCAGTATTAGGGGGTGGGAAGCTGGTGGGTGGGAATCTGGCGTTGTGGACAGCGACGCCTACAGGTCAGGTCTCGGCGCTTGCTCAGCGGGGGCAGGACTTGGTGAAGATAGAGTGCCCTCCCACGCGTTACACTTCACCAATGAGAGTCCTCGCTGCCAAGTGAAAAGACGTCACTGGCAGTCGCCACACGCTTCGGAGGAAGCGTGCGGTCGGCTTCGGGACGCCCTTGTACCGACTCGTACAGTAGGAGAACATGCATACAGCAGCCATGTAGGGGGGGGGGGGGGAATTGGCACGGCGACTAAATTGGACGGGGAGAAAAACAGAAAATCGGAGAAAGAGAAATAAATTTTTTTTTAAAATATACACTTTTGACTGGGTTAGGGTCTTTACTCTTCGCTACATTTGAAAATGAAACACAATACGTTCTGTCTTCATCTATTTATGGTGTGATATCAATCTCGTACCGGTACCGGACTGCTCAGGCTTAACTCATTCTGTGCCATTCACAAGAAAAGTCTGGTTAACTCGCCATGCGTTGAGCGCCAATCACGAGAAAAGTCGGGTTTTAATCGTTATTTCTTTTATTCGCACAACATTGAAATCCCTCCCTCTTGGGCTGTACGCTGATCTAAGGATGTGTGTGTGTGTGTGTTTGTGTGTATGTGTGTGTGTGTGTGTGTGTGTGTGTGTGTGGTGTGTGTGTGTGTGGTGTGTGTGTGTGTGTGTGTGTGTGTGTGTGTGTGTGTGTGTGTGTGTGTGTGTGTGTGTGTGTGTGTGTGTGTGTGTGTGTGTGTGTGTGTGTGTGTGTGTGTGTGTGTGTGTGTGTGTGTGTGTGTGTGTGTGTGTGTGTGTGTATGTGTGCATGCGGTTGGCACAGAGAAGCGATTTTTCAGCTCCGCTTCTGTATCGTGCATGAGGACACATATAATACCGATATTCTAGTGTTATTTTCAGAATGATTCATAAATCAAGCGACAAATGGCACGATTTCTAAGGAAATACATTGAAACACGGTTGCTAGAGTTTCTTGAGATTAGACAGAATCGCTCTGGAACTATATTCATATTCACCACGGTATAAAACGGAAATGTATGTATGAAAAAAGTATCTGTTTTTTGAATGTTGACTGAAAGAAACTCACAGACAATCGACGTGTTATTAGATCCATAGCTATAATATTTCATATAGTTTTAGCACTTGCAAGTTTGGCATTCTCCTCATTGCATTACAGCGATGGCGTTCTAACCAGAAGGTAAACAGCGCCCCCTTGGCGTCCATTGAGTTAAGGGGTTAACGGATTAATCATCTCCTTCCTCAGCAGCCTCTTGTCCTCTCTGGGCTCCCGTAGCTCCTCCCTGTCCCCGCCCCAATCCAAACACTCTGCCGTGGATGACTGACTGGGCCACATGATGTCATACGCGCTGTAGATCATTAAAAGAAAAATATTTCTGCGATTGTTTACCTTTCATTGTTGCTGTGGGGGCATTTTATGGTTTCTGCTCCGATGAGCCCACAAAATAAAAACTGCTTCCTGTCTGGGCACTCGCATGACATCACATTCTGAGAGTTTATTGGTTGATAAGTGAGGTGGGGCGGGGGGAGGGAGTGAAGACGAATGGGTTAAATTGGGATTTGTTACCGTCGAGCAGGCTGAATAATTAGCCTGGTGTTTTGTGTGATGATTATGATTATGGTTATGAAAGGAAAGTAATCAGTTCAAAGAAATGTGGTGGGCACTCTGTGGGGAATGTAGGTGGAGGTAAAGTAGGTTTATGGACCACACACACACACACACACACACACACACACACACACACACACACACACACACACACACACACCACACACACACACACACACACACACACACACACACACACACACACACACACACACACACACACACACACACACACACACACACACACACACACACACACACACACACACACACACACACACACACACACACACACACACACACACACACACACACACACACACACACACACACACACACACACACACACACACACACCACTGCATAGGAAACCGGGGAGGGCTAACTGGATGAAAGTACGCCATGTAGCCTAATTCTCCGGAATAAATCTGGTTAACTTTAAGTGGATTAAAGTCCCTTGTTAAAGCAGAACATCTAGGAAAGAGAGTGTGTGTGTGTGTGTGTGTGTGTGTGTGTGTGCGTGCGTGCGTGCGTGCGTGCGTGCGTGCGTGCGTGCGTGCGTGCGTGCGTGCGTGCGTGCGTGCGTGCGTGTGTGCGTGTGTGTGTGTGTGTGTGTGTGTGTGTGCGTGCGTGCAAGTGCGTTTGAGTTAAGGTCACTTGCTCATGGCATTAACTGGGGCACAAACACATTATGCAAACAGTGCAGTGGCCCAATGCCACAGCTTTAGTATTGCTGAGGAGATGTTGGGTGTGAATATTAGCCTGCACGCAGCGTGATTGACACTCATTCACCATATTTATTATTGTTTATTATCATTTGTTACTATTCCATCATGATATCAACCATAATTGCTGTGTAACTGTGGTAGAATAGATACACATGGCACATTCAGGCACTCTTGGACCTTGGTGACCGTGTACACCGATAATAATAATACTAGTTATACCATGTAACGTATATCGCCTGAACAGGATGTGAGCGGTCGGTCGTCTTCTGACCTGCCTTCACTTTTACAGCATGGATGGTTTACACAAAAACAAATATTAGACCCGTAACATATAGGACAGGTAGTAATCTAGATGGATCCAGGAATAAACACAGTCAGTATTTAGAGTAGATTAGAGTAGTGTTTCCTTGTGTCTTGTCAAGGGTAAGGTGATGCCTTGACACATTTAGATTTCACAGTCTGGTGGCAACAGCCAAAAGCAGAAATGGAGAGAGAAACTGAATAATGTGGATCAAATTACCCACTGAAACAACTGAAAGTGCGGGCACACACACACACACACACACACACACACACACACACACACACACACACACACACACACACACACACACACACACACACACACACACACACACACACACACACACACACACACACACACACACACACACACACACACACACACACACACACACACATACACACACACAGAAGATAAGCATCTGAGAATGCTGGTAAGTCACATGTCAGTTGTTGACTGAGACTGGGTGAGTGGGTCGACAGGTATGAAAACAGGACGTGGTTGACATCCATTAACCTGATGACAGAGAACGAGAGAATGATAGAGAGAGAGAGAATGATAGAGAGAGAAAGATAGAGAGAGGGAGATGACAAAGTAATACAACTCTAGACCACTGAGCCACAGAGAGTATTGAAACTTCATTTGTTTCATGGCTTACACACTCCTCGTACACAACAGGGCTTACACACTCCTCGTACACAACAGGGCTTACACAATCCTTGTACACAACAGGGCTTACACACTCCTCGTACACAACAGGTCTTACACACTCCTCGTACACAACAGGGCTTACACACTCCTCGTACACAACAGGGCTTACACACTCATCATACACAACAGGCCTTACACACTCATCGTACACAACAGGGCTTACACACTCATAACAGTGGCTTACATACTCATCATACACAACAGGTCTTACACACTCATAACAGTGGCTTACACACTCATCATACACAACAGGTCTTACACACTCATCATCTCTGCTGTATGAGGCATGAGAAACATATACTGTAGCTACCAGCTGACTGTTAGAGAGACGAGTTACAGCTACAGATAATCCGACCAAACATGCGCATTGTCCAGTCATTCAAAAGTTAAGAAAATTACCAGCCCACCCTAATATACCAGGTTAAAACCAGCCCCGGAGGAGAGACAAAGAAGAAAGAAAGAAAGAAAGAAAGAAAGAAAGAAAGAAAGAAAGAAAGAAAGAAAGAAAGAAAGAAAGAAAGAAAGAAAGAAAGAAAGAAAGAAAAAGAAAGAAAGAAAGAAAGAAAGAAAGAAAGAAAGAAAGAAAGAAAGAAAGAAAGAAAGAAAGAAGAAAGAAAGAAAGATAGAAAGGAAGAAGAAGAAAGAAAGAAAGAAAGAAAGAAAGAAAGAAAGAAAGAAAGAAAGAAAGAAAGAAAGAAAGAAAGAAAGAAAGAAAGAAAGAAAGAAAGAAAGAAAGAAAGAAAGAAAGAAAGAAAGAAAGAAAGAAAGAAAGAAAGAAAGAAAGAAAGAAAGAAAGAAAGAAAGAAAGATAAATCAATAAATATAGAAAGATAGAAAGAACAAAGAAAGATAGCAAGGAAGAAAGAAAGAGTTAAAAAGTAATTCGTATAATGGAGTGTAAGGTTGTGAAAAGCGGAGCTGAGCGTTTCTCAGGCAAAGATGAAGCAAATGTTTTACAAACTTCCATCTATGATGTCATCTACTGTGCTTTGGCAACACGGCAGCAGAGTCAATTATTTGCGACCTCAAAGTTAATAGAGTCAAATTCAAAGTCACACACAAACAAGAGTGCACACAATACACATGCAAGCCTACTGGAACACACACGCGTGGGGAGGAGGAGGAGAAGATCGATGGGAGAGGAGGGGTGGGAGAGAAATATGGAAGCAGGATGGGGAGAGAGGGATTGTGAGAGGGATGGGGGAGCTGTGGAGGAGGAGGAGGACGAGGAAGAGGCCTCTGGTAGACGGCCTGCTGTGAGACGATCCCTCAGAGATTCATCACAACGGGGGCAGATCAGACGGGACTCTCGCGAGCTGCTAGGACAGACAAAATGGAACGAACTTCCCACCACAGTTATGACGGCCGAAACACGACCAATATTTCGCCGTCGACTTAAGACACACTTATTCTATCAATATCTGAAATGAAAGAATAAAAGAAAACTGACTTTCTTACTGCACTCCTAATTGGCACCCCTCACCAGGTTCAGTCTTCATCCATATCACATCTCACCTTTGACGGCCAGGTAATCCCCCTCTCCCCCTCAGTCACAAATCTGAGGGTTCGATTTGACCCCCACCTGATCTTCAACACCCACATAAAACACCTCTGCAAGACCTCATTCTATCACCTAAAAAACATATCAAAACTCCGTCCCATTCTAACCCTGTCAGATGCAGAGAAGCTTGTCCATGCCTTTATCTCCTCAAGACTGGACTACTGTAACGGACTCTTCATCGGGATTCCTGGCAAGAGCATCCAAAAGCTGCAATACATCCAGAACAGCGCTGCCAGGATCCTGATGAGAGTCCGTAAACACGATCACATAACCCCCATCCTCCACTCACTACACTGGCTCCCCGTCTCATCCCGGATCAACTACAAAATCCTGACGATCACTCATAACTGCATAAACGGACACGCACCCCTCTACCTTCAGGAACTCATCACTCCACAATCCTTCACCCGCACCCTCAGATCCGCAGGTAGCCTGCTCCTTCAGCTCCCCAATACCCGGCTCTGCACCATGGGTGACCGAGTCTTCTGCACGGCTGCACCACGCCTGTGGAACAGCCTCCCCATCCAGCTGAGGGCACCACAGAGCCTGGACTCTTTTAAAACAGGCCTGAAAACCTACCTATTCAAAAAGGCCTTTGACTGTTAGCTTTTTATTTAAATTTTATTGCGCTGTTGTTATTAAATTGTCTGTTTATACTATGTTTTTAATTAACTATGTTCTATTTTTATCTTACTTTTATTCTGTATTTTATTTTATTTGTTTTACTAATAACTATTTTATTTCTATTTTTTTAACTATGTTTTAACCCTGTAGTGTAGCACTTTGGGATCCCAGCGAACAAAAAGTGCATTACAAATCCAATCTATTATTATTATTTATTATTCTACTATCATGCACTTTTCCATAATAATCCTCCTTGCCTATATTACTACCTACTATACTAATATGTCTTTACTACTATGCACTCAACACTGTAGCACCCAAGTTTCAACACTGCTTTATGAACATTGTTACTCAGCTGTAAGAGTTGTGCCCTTCCTGCTGACTTGTTGTACAGAACTTTAAAGTCGCTTTGGTTAAAAGCGTTCAGCTAGATGACTAAATGCAAAATGTAAATGTAAAATGTATTTGAGTATTATGCCGACATAAGGAACTTATGAACTGATTTGAATTCTGGACCTTGTGCAATCGGAACCAGAACGAGGAGGTAAATAAATACGCCACGCGGACAGCCCCCATCACTCTGGCACGCAGCTGGACGACCTTTATGTGACCTCTGGGTGAAAGGTCGAGTAGGGTCACCTGTTACATCACCGCTGCCCCTCACACTCAGGCCTGCACGAACACACACGCGCGCACACACACACACACCATATACAAACAGAAACACACGTGCAGTAACACATGAACGTGCGTGGTTGATTGATTAAGGCACACGCCATAAACATAATATATTGTGATGTATAATATAACCGATTGGGCATACAGATCCTCATCTGCACCTTTGTTTACACTGTTTATTTTCTCATATTTTTATATTCAGAGTTAATTATATTGTTTACACTGTTTATTTGTTAGATTTTTTTATATTCTGATCTAATGTTATTGCCTATATGTATGTATTTCTTCTATTATTCTTCTATTACCCTGCCCCTACATTTGTACCTCCCCACCCCCCTCCCCCATGCTGCTATGATGCCCGAATTCCCCCCAAGAGGATCAATGAAGGAATATCTTATCTTATCTTATCTTATCTTATCTTATCTTATCTTATCTTATCTTATCTTATCGTACATTGAAATGCAGTCAGATTGATATTCAGAGACATTCATATCTAACATTCAGTTACATGTGTTTAGTGGACAATCTGGTTGGTACACATACTCACGCGCACACACACACACACACACACACACACACACACACACACACACACACACACACACACACACACACACACACACACACACACACACACACACACACACACACACACACACACACACACACACACACACACACACACACACACACACACACACACACACACACACACACACACACACACGCACACACACACACACAAGGGGGTGTCTAGGTGACCCGTGACCCTAACCATTACACTTTGACCCTTGTTAAGTCCTTAGAGGCGTTTACATCACACATCTTTGTTTTTCCTCGGAAATCACCATCTTGCTACATTCCAGTTGTGAACTAGCTATAAATAGATGTCCTAGCACTAGCTGCTTTCTTGTTTACACGTTTTTGGAAGGTTTGGCTGTAACTCGCTGTAAATTGATCGATATGTTGACTACTCAAAGTCTTGATTTGACTTTTGACTCTGGACATTGGTCCAAAATTACAACTGTGTATTAATGCTTTACATTTTTTTATTTGGACAGGCAGTAAAAGGTGCTTTAAAAAACTAAAGGGATGGCTCTTGTTTAAAAAAAAAATTGTCTGTATTATAGTGTACATTCTTTTATTTTTCTTTATTCTTCTTAATTATTTCTCTTCTTTCTGTTAAATCTTTGGAAATATACATATGATTTTGTTTTGTTCCATGTGGACCCGAGGAAGAATAGCTGTTACCTACAGTAGGTGACAGCTAATGGGGATCCCAATAAAAAATAAACAATAAACAATACACAATACAGCTCCAATGAGCCGACTTGTTTCTCACACTCGTTTGTAGCACCGTGATTGCTCTAAACTTCTTGTCGGACCTTTTCTATGGTTTGTGATTAATGGTTTACTCTTGGCAGTGTATGAACTTCTGTAGCCCAGTGCTAGGTTGATACTAGTATGGTGAGGTAGCATCCTTCATGTAGGCACCAAGTGTCGCACAGTGTGGAAGCTACATAGAGCGTACAGCCAAGGGATACAGTATTTTAATCACCGATCAATTGAGGCGCCTCTCATTTGTGACTGAGTCTGAGCGTATGTGGTGTGGAAGCGACATAGAGCTTACAGCTAATGATACAGTATTAACAACTTGTTAATTCATAGAGCATACAGCTAATGATACCGTATTAACAACTTGTTTATTCATAGAGCATACAGCTAATGATACAGTATTAACAACTTGTTGATTCATAGAGCATACAACTAATGATACAGTATTAACAACGTGTTGATTCATAGAGCATACAGATAATGGATACAGTATTAACAACTTGTTGATTCATAGAGCATACAGCTAATAATACAGTATTAACAACTTGTTGATTCATAGAGCATACAGCTGATGACACAGTATTAACAACTTGTTGATTCATAGAGCATACAGCTAATAATACAGTATTAACAATGTGTTAATTCATAGAGCATACAGATAATGGATACAGTATTAACAACTTGTTGATTTATAGAGCATACAGATAATGATACAGTATTAACAACTTGTTGATTCATAGAGCATACAGATAATGGATACAGTATTAACAACTTGTTGATTCATAGAGCATACAGCTAATAATACAGTATTAACAACTTGGTGATTCATAGAGCATACAGCTAATGATACAGTATTAACAATGTGTTCATTCATAGAGCATACAGATAATGATACAGTAACAACTTGTTAATTCATAGCATATTATCATAGCGCAGGTCAATTGTGATAACGTATGAATGCATGTTGACTATTCTATGAGTATTGTCTATTTTATATTAATGTTATGTCTGCACTTCATGCATTGCTTTTATTTAGTCACTTATCTGCTCATTGTATACCCGTCTATGTATGCCAATGTTTTTATTTTTTTATTATTATCTTTTTGGTCGATTTTTTTATTGTTTTTTACTACCGGGCAGTCCGGTAGAGAGAGAGAGAGAGAGAGAGAGAGAGAGAGAGAGAGAGAGAGAGAGAGAGAGAGAGAGAGAGAGAGAGAGAGAGAGAGAGAGAGAGAAGAACGGGAGACAGAGCGAGGGGGAAGACATTCGGCAAAGGACGCCAGGTCCGGGAATCGAACCCGGGTCGGCCCTCTATCTCATCCATTCATCCCCCTTTGCCCCACATTTGATGAACTTTAAAGGGCATTTTCCCCTCAGC
The DNA here is from genome assembly GCF_963971535.1 of Notolepis coatsorum. Lineage (NCBI taxonomy): Eukaryota > Metazoa > Chordata > Actinopteri > Aulopiformes > Paralepididae > Notolepis > Notolepis coatsorum. The sequence continues at coordinate 30,205,637 of NC_140174.1, read as the reverse complement.
CAGGATCAGAAATGAACAGGGGCCTTGGGGCAAAAATACCCCTGTTAATTTCTAATCCCTAATCCTGGTGCCACTGCATACAAGACAGAATATCCCACCGTGTAATCCAGTCTGCTGTAGCTGAATTTACCAATTGTCCCATCAATCAGGTGAAACAGAACTCTTAATACGGTACCAATTTATATATCAAAAAGTTTGCGAATTCCAAAACGTTGCACAGTTGCTCACACAACTGACGAGTCCCGTCACACGCAAGCCTATAGATATTAACAACAATGCCATTGTCATTATAGATGAATTGCTCATATGGCCTCAAACGAGGTTCCTTGTAAAACAGGGGTCTGTGAGGAGAGTCGACACTGCCTCAGGTGGCCTGTTTTAAAGCTTAAACACAATCGTGGAAGAGAGGAAGGAATGGCAGAAGATCTAAACGGAGGAATCACAAAACAGAGACAGTTAGAATTAAGGAATTAGGAATTAGGACTGAGAAATGAAGACAGAGAAAAGAGGCTGACATGTGCACAGTGCCAGCTACGCATTGTTGTTCCTCCATGGCTTATCATTCTAATTACCTGCCCGAGCTTAAAGCGGAGTGTATATCCATTTCATCTGGGCAGGGATACTTCATAATAACCTGATCAGGCTTGGAGACAGGAGAGAGAGAGAGAGAGAGAGGGGGGGGGGTAGACAGACACACATTGAGAAAGACAGACAGACAGACATACATACAGACATACATACAGACAGACAGACAGACAGACAGACAGACAGACAGACAGACAGACAGACAGACAGACAGACAGACAGACAGACAGACAGACAGACAGACAGACAGACAGACAGACAGACAGACAGACAGACAGACAGACAGACAGACAGACAGACAGACAGACAGGCAGATTGACAGACAGAACAGAGCAGTAGACGATAACCACAATAAGAACCGGTGGGAGGGGAACGTAATGCACTCGTTGTTTTCAATATTACCCATGATTGATCTTTATCTTCCACTTGTAATAAGCAGGTCCTGGATCAGGTTACAGGAGCCGAGAGACCGGCCAGTCTCGGGCAATTTGCGAGGGCTTGGCTTGATAACCGTGGAGGGGGGACGCATGGACTTTTCCAGGCCTGGATTTCAAGCCCGGTTCACTTGGCTTGACTAAGCCCCCGTCTCTTTGAACGGAATTAGAGTACAAATCCCTACGTCTTCATTATTATAATCAGAGTTCCTGCCACGGGTGTGTGTGTGTGTGTGTGGTGTGTGTGTGTGTGTGTGTGTGTGTGTGTGTGTGTGTGTGTGTGTGTGTGTGTGTGTGTGTGTGTGTGTGTGTGTGTGTGTGTGTGTGTGTGTGTGTGTGTGTGTGCGTGCATGCGTGCGTGCGTCTGTACTGGTATGTGCTCGAGTGTAGTCTTATTCCCTTCCAAGTGGTTGTTCTCTCAGATTCTCAAGTGGCTTGTTTGCGCGCGTGTGTCCGGTGTGTGCGTTCGCGTTTCGCTCAAGCTTGTGTATCCCCCTCCTTAAGGGTTCTCTGTGGGACCTGGACCCTCTCGCCCCTAACAACACTCCCGCACTTCCTCCTCATTTGCATGTTAACAGCAAAGCCGCTCCCCGTTGTGTGTGTGTGTGTGTGTGTGTGTGTGTGTGTGTGTGTGTGTGTGTGTGTGTGTGTGTGTGTGTGTGTGTGTGTGTGTGTGTGTGTTTTCTTTTTGTTTTGTTTTGTTTAGTTTTTCCGGGAATCATTCCGCACGGGGGAACGGTTGCTGGAATGCCGTGGAATGCTAATTCTAGCAAAGCCTTTCCACTTTTCCGCGGGGGGGGGGGGGGGGGGTGAGGGGAGGAGAGACACACCTCGGAGCATGCGAGCGTAACAGCCCGGGGATTATTGGTTTCAGACAGGAGTCCTTTCCGTCCACCGGCACCACAGAACCGGGTAACTTAACCCCAGTGACTGGATCTGAGAGGAGAAAGGGGCTGGGGGCAAGGGGTGGAGAGGGGGGGTAATAGAATGTGAGATGCGAGACGCTAAAACAGTGGAAAATTAGCGAGAGAAACAGTATCTCCTGCCTTACGAGCGTCCAATAATTCCATACATGTGCTGCCCGCTAGAGAGATGCCTTCCCTGCTTTGTCGCTCTCATCAAGACAATACCTATATGAGAAGGTTTGGCCACAGACTCCCAAAGCAAGATGCCGGTACAAACACCGCTGGCTCTGAGGAGGGGCAAGTATGAATGGAGAGAGAGAGAGAGAGAGAGAGAGAGAGAGAGAGAGAGAGAGAGAGAGAGAGAGAGAGAGAGAGAGAGAGAGAGATTCTGTTCATGGAGCACGTGTGTTTCATGATCCCCTCCACCCAAGAACGTGTTTTTCTAACTGTTAAAGGTGCTATAGATAACATTCAGCCACTAGATGTCGCACTAGAGCATTTTTTTTTTATCTAATCGGGTGAATTCCACTTGGGGGAAAATGGGAAGTAGGGAGGGGATACATGCACGCAACATGTAAACAACAAAATTCATTTTGGACCCGCGCATTTGTTTTTATTACAATAATAATCAAATATTTTTGGGGGGAAAGCAATACCTTTACTTCTCACCTTTCTAAAAGCTCTGTGGGTGTATTATTATTATTTTTTTTTAAATGGTAACTCTACATCAAAATATTATCTAGAGCGCCTTTACCTGTTAAGCTGTAGCCCTATTTTCAGAAATGTCGCCTAAAAGTACATGCCCAAGTAAATGGAAGATTGCTCCACTTCTACAAGGTCAATTTGCATGTTCTTGGTATCTAGGCACATCTATGGACCTGGCAAATGAATAAAGGCAATATGATTAAACAGAAGGATTTGTAGATACAGTAATCAATTATAAATTACCACCATATAGCGGCTGAGCAAAATCAGGGGGTGTTGGTCCTGGGGGGTCTGGAGGTCCTGGGGTGGGGGGGAAATGTATTTGTGGTGTCTGTAGTAATATAATTAGTTTACATTTTTAGGTTCTGTATTTATAATTTTTGTGATTTTACTGTCATTATTGTTATTGTTAGTGTTATTATTGTCCTGTGAAGTCATGTCTATTATTATTATTGTTTTATATTCCATGTAAAAGAAAAAGGAAAAACT
>NC_140174.1:30177519-30197519 GCF_963971535.1 Notolepis coatsorum | reverse complement strand
CAATAGAGGCCTTTCACAGAATGTTTAGAATTCCCACTACGGGGCTTCGTAGCGTAGAGGTCTAAGCACTCACCTACCAGCGCAGAGACTCTGGGTTCAAATCCAGCTGTCAGCGGTACCTCCGGCTGGGTCAGTCATCCCTACGAACACGATTGAGGCGGTGGGGTATGAGTCCTGGTCGTTGCAAAACAGCGACTCCTACTGGTCGATGCCTGTTCAGCAGGGAGGGGATCTGGTGGGAGATAGCGTGAACTTCTGCACAAATGATGTTCTTCCAGGGAAACTTTGTCAGATGAAAAGAAGCGGCTGGCGACTCCACATGTATCGGAGGAGGCATGTGATAGTCTACACCCTCCGCAGACCAACAGTGGGGCAATGCGCGCAACGACCCGGATGTTTTCGAGATATTTATGAACTCATATTTCGCTAATAACACTTAAAATCATAGTGCTCCCCACTCAATCTATTCTCCCATCTCTCACTCATACACGACACACGTACACGCGCACACACGCGCATACAGGCATACACACACACACACACACACACACACACACACACACACACACACACACACACACACACACACACACACACACACACACACACACACAGACACACACACACACACACACACACGAACACACGCCCACGCACAGGTACATACATACACAAATAAACAAATAAACAAGCAAACAAAAAATTATAATAATAATAAAACAATTAAAATAAAGAGACAGTAAATAAATCGTAAGTAAATAAGTAATAAGAAATAAAGTGCAAATGTCGGTATTGTAAACAGTGACAGTTTATAGCACCCGGTTGCTCACACCTGCTTATCGATGGCCACTCTGACAGGGAAGGGTCCGGGCCGCTGCGTGTTCAGCTCCCGTTCCCGTTGACAGCCACGCGCACTCGCGCAGGCAACCAGGCACTTACACGCAGACAAAGAGCCTCAACAGATCAGCTAATCTAATCTGCTAAAACTCCATGTCTGTTATATTAGATATGACACATTTATAGGACTACATTATGAGGTCCCAGTGGTATAATATTGATCTATTTGTGACGTGAAATAAATCGCTGGCTTAATAGGTTAAACCGATATTGGTTGTGAAGATCCGTCCACAAGCATAATTGATTCCCGGTTCCACCCACAGTTGCCATGTGGTGATATTTTTTTTTTTATCCACTTTTTCTCCCATTTTTCTATATTTTCTCCCATCCCAATTTCGTATCATCCAATTCAACCCTCCCCTGTCACGAACGCTGTTTCTTGCCTCCCACAAGCCGGCTGCAATGTGGACTAAGTCATACATAGCACAAGTCCCCTCCGGTACTTGAGGTAACAGCAGTCGCATCTTTTCACCTGCGCAGCTCGATCTCTCAGTGTCGAGGAGTAACGCGTGGGAGGCTCACGCTGCCCCCGACACTTCCTGATTCTACTGCGCAGGCGCACCAACCGACTTGTAGGAGTCGCTTGTTCACAACGTTCGATCCCCACCCTTCAGTTTTCCCTCCCCGTAATACGGCCAATGTGTATTACTGCGGACGACCAGCTAAACTGAAAACAATGTGGAGAGCTGGATTCGAACACACGAATCCTAGCGTCTCCACACTGGTGGCGAGTGCCTTGCCCACTACACCACCTAGCCGCCCTTCCATGTGGTGATATATGATAAACGCATCAACAGAAATGTAATAACTTTGTGTACTGGATTTTGTACTTTTCAGACCACGTGTACCACTATGTATGTACCAAAACAAATGTCCCACAAGTGCCACCTCCCACTGCAGATACCAACAATGAAAGTGCTGACTCTGCATCCATTCGGTTGCAGAACTCGGCCTCCGTGGGGGTGAGAGCAGAAAAGCCTTCCTAGCGAAGATAGGTTGCGACAGACAGCATCAGAAACTGCGTAGCCTTCAACGAGAGTGCAGGGTTCTCACGCTTCATGCTATGAGGAATGTCTGCCCCAGGGGCGTCCATTTGGTATGGCAAGGTATGGCACTCGCCATACCTTGGCAAATAAAAATGTAATTTTTTTTTTTTTTTTTTAATTAATTTTTTTACAATTTTTTACAATTGTTTATGTTGATTTAGAATTTGAATGTCAACATTATGAACAAAGCTTCGAACTATTCGGTACAGCCCTAGCATGTTTTGATATTGTCAATTATCTCACTTTTACTAGGTGACTTTTGCTGTGACTAACTGAAATATGCCCAAAAAAAAGGAAAATGGACATAGGGACGTTTTTTTATCAAAGGGCAGCAGAGACAAGTGATACAGGGACACAGGTAAGGTCTGGCTTAGTGATTATAATAGTGCAGTTCAGCATTCAGTAACCCATACTTTTTGTGAATGTGTTTTTGATACTACATTCTGTTGAACACACACCTCAAAACCGTACCTAAGGAAAATTGGCTCAATTGCAAGAAAAGTAATAGACAGTTATGATATTACATTCTGCATAATTCGAATGCAAAATATTGTGGTTCCCTGCTTTAGTCTGTTGACACATTTCTATACTAAAAATGCTTGTGTAGTCCTGTGTCATACCTAAATGTCATATAACTGAATTGTATAGAAACAACTCACCAAAAGTGACTATTGCACAACTGATTTGACAAAAAAAATCCACCAAGGGGGGGAAACACCCCCTTCACCGAGACACAGTAGATCTCTGTCTGACTGCACCTCCGTCTTTGGGTCTGGAGCATCAACTGGAGGCTGGCCGTCGGAGTGAATGGGGCCCGGGATTTACCAACCTGGTCTGGTACTCTGGTCTTCCTCTCCCTTCCAGGGCGGTCAGCAGTTCTCCCCAACACGCTCTCACTTCCCCCAATTACTCCTTTAACCTTCCCACACCTAGTGACTGAATTGTAAATAAATAACTTAGTTCCCCCTGCAAGCAGTACCCTCCCTCAGTGACACTAGAAACCTTACAGTAAGAAGGGAAAGGTGGAATAGGAAGGGGTTAATTGCAGCAACGTTACCCACACCAAAATGGCTAATACTGGGCACAGGAATGGACACGCACACAGAACCCCATTTAAGCCTTTATGGTAGTTGGTACTATTCGGTTACAAGGATTTAATAAGAGTGGTCAAATAGAATGAAGTCCTACTATTACTCCGTTTGTAACTCAAGACCTTATAGACTCTTATTTACACCCACCTCTGGGTCAGTACCAGGGATAATATATTCCAATGTGCTCGACTCATCACCCACGTCGGGGTTAGTACCATGTATAATACCTCTAAGGCTTTACTTATGATGCACCAGGTCTGTAACCTCCCCACAGGGAAAGGGTTAATTAAATGGGAATTATTATTAAAGAACCAACACGTTATCACACTCAAAGGAAATAAAAAATGTGGGCCCACTGTACCAAAACAAGAGTCCTATACTAATGCCGGCATAGAATGTATATGGGGTACCCCCTGCAATTTGCATATCGCCCCAACAGGTCCACGGAGGACGCCATAGCCCATGTGCTGCACACAGCAGCATCACACCTGGACAAGAGGCAGGGGAACTATGTGAGAATGCTGTTCATCGACTACAGCTCAGCATTCAATAACATAGTCCCCTCCAAACTCATAGCCAAGCTCAGGGACCTGGGCTTGAACTATGACCTCTGCCAGTGGGTCTTGGACTTCCTGACGGGCAGACCCCAGGTGGTAAGAGCAGGCAACTGCACCTCCTCATCCATGACCCTCTTTACGCCGCCCCTGTGCCTCAAATAGATCCGCTATCAACTCTATCTTTAATCTTTCAAAATGTTCAGTTGCTATTAGGGATGTCCCGATCCGATCACGTGATCGGAATCGGCGTCGATCACGTGCTTTTCAGAGTATCGGGGATCGGGAAAAAATAATAATAAAAATCGGCAGTCAAAAAAAGAAAAATTTTATTCAACAAACATGACCATGTCCACGTCTTAAACTCATACGGAGGCCTTAGTTTTGGTTTTAAATTACATATAATATATCATCATTAATGTATTTATTGTCACACAGAGCAGAATAATTATCCACAACAAACACATTCCCCTTTAATTTTCACCGTTGCAACAAACATTCCCTTTAATTTAGACGCTACACGCTACACGCGACCACAGATCACAACAACAACACGTCGCTCCCGAAACACGGTTAATATCCACTGACTTGAGCAGCTAGACTTAATGTCAGAGGTTTGGAACTAAGCATTTTAAAATAGAAAGTCAAACCAGTTGCAATGTTTGCAAGGAGGAGATTCCGCGTGGAGGAAAAACTCATGAAGCAGCAGGCTGGAGGCGAAGTTTTCAGACTAACTTTCACCTGGAGGATAACGTTACGTGACTGAGGATTATCGTCGCCGTTTCAGACCAGAATGGACCATTACGTAAGTCGAACACTGAATGTATACTAATGTGCAAACATATATTGAAACTTTTAATATTTCTCATATGAAGCAGAAGCACATTTCTCAGGGTGAATGTAATAACAAAAGCCTCCGCTCTCGCGCCCCGGACTATTATAGGCAACAGAGGGGCTTGTCTCGCTCCGCCAGTTTCTGACAAAAATGCGTCAAAATTGATTACTAATGTGAAAGATCGGATCGGAAACGATCGGATCGATAGATATTTAAAATTACATGCTCGGGATCGGATCGGAAGCAAAAAAAGGCGATCGGGACATCCCTAGTTGCTATCGCTATTAGCTCTATCTTTAATCTTTCAAAATGTACAGTTGCTATTGCATGCACTCATCTGTGTTTCACTACACACATGAGTGCATGCTTACCAACTGTCCGTCTGCAACACTACTATCACCAACATTTAAGAAGGGAGATCCCCCCTTGAATGGCCCTTCTAAGGTTTCTCTCCTCCACACTGCCTGTGGAGCTTTTTTCCCTATTGTTAGGTTTTAGTGAGTTTTTCCTTACCTTCGCGTGGGGTATGTCTGGGAGTGCTTGCATTCTTTCATTTATTTGCATTCATCTAAAAATGTTTGGACCTTATGGTGTTCTTGTTCTGTTCTTGACTTATTGTTATGTTTTCTTCTTGACTTGTTTAAAGAAGACCTGTACGGCCCATGGGGACATTAACGTGTGTTGTCGGGCCCTATAAATAAATTTGATTTGATTTGATTTGATCACGCTCAACATAGGGGCCCCCCAGGGCTGTGTTCTGAGCCCCCTCCTCTACTCCCTGTACACACATGACTGCGTAGCACAGCGGAACAACAACACAATCATCAAATTTGCTGATGACACAGTAGTGGTGGGCCTGATCTCTGCCAACGACGAGAGGGCCTACCTGGAAGAGGTAGAGAATCTGTCACAGTGGTGTCAGGAGAACTGCCTCTCCCTGAACGTCAGCAAAACAAAAGAGATGATTGTGGACTTCAGGAGGTCGGGGGTCAAGGACTACAGCCCCCTCAGCATCGACGGGGCACCGGTTGAAAGAGTGAACAGTTTCAAGTACCTCGGAGCCCACATATCCGAGGACTTGACATGGACCACACACATTGACAGTGTTGTGAAGAAGGCACGACAACGCCTCTACTTCCTCAGGCGCCTAAGGAAGTTCCAAGTCAGTCAGAAGATCCTTAGGAACTTCTACTCATGTACAATAGAGAGCATCCTGACTGGCAACATCACTCCTGGTTTCGGAATAGCACTGCACAAGACCGTAGCAGACTACAAAGAGTGACACGTTCAGCCGAACGCACAATTGGAGGGGGGCTTCCCACCCTCCAGAACATTTACAACAAGCGGTGCAGGGGGAAGGCTAAGAGAATTATTAAGGACTCGAGCCACCCGAACAACTGCCTCTTTGAACTGCTGCGGTCAGGCAAGCGATACCGGAGTCTTAAGGCGAGCACAGAAAGACTCAGAAGAAGTTTCTATCCCCAGGCCATCAGGCTGCTAAACGAACAATAAACACTATGCAACAACGATCAAATGCACACAGCACACACACCCACACGCACACACTCACTTAAACAAACAACACACTGCAGCACCCACTCTCCACACTTTAGATCACACAAACACACTTTATATTTATTGATAAAGGATTTTCACTACAACTCGTACACCTACTGTAAATTGTACCTAAATTGCACCTCATCCCATTTCTGCCTTGCACTATATAGTATTGTATATTAGTACACTGCATAGTATTGTATATTATATGGTAACTCAGTTACGTCTATTCTGCATCGAACATTGTACATATGTCTATACTGAACACTGTGACCTCATTTTTTTTTTACTTCTAATTTACATGCTATACTATGTTATTTTATTCCATACTTATCTTGTCTTGCACAGTCTCTGGAGCGTAACAGTAAGAAGCATTTTGTATAAAAGTATTCTGTACTTCTGTATGACAACTATTAAAGAAACTTGAAACTTGAACTATGAACTGTAGTTAGCAACCATTAGCTTCGCCCGTAGGCCGCATTACACTGTGTACTGTGCAATAAGATCCGGCGCACTGGCGCTCTGGTGTACTCAACCAAGATGGCGTCCTCGCCGCGCCCCCACTGTTCGGGGTAGCAAGATGGCGTTGAACGCTCTCGTCACAGGCACTAGCAAGCGTGGCTGGAGCAGAGGAAGCAGTAGCGGGCTGTGAGCGTGTGCTGGATGATGGCGCATCTGCTGGACAGGAAGAACTCCCATGCTGGGCTGAAGACCGCCGGTGCAGAGCAGACAGCAACGCCGGCGAAGACTGGTTGTTGACGGCCGGTGCTGGATAGACGCGCAGTCATACACTTGCCCTACCTTACACTGAAGCTACTCTCTGGGTCCCAAACAGCCCTCCTGCTAGCCGTGATATATAATGACGCAGGGTGTCTCTAAACACCGGTCCTCTTCAGGCCACGCTGGCGGGGCACCTCACTAGAGGGAATATCTTTAACTTAAGCCACACTTGGCTATACCGCACTTCTTCTAGGATAACTCGTTGTATCACTAGGGTTATTCAGTGGGGAAAACATGCAATGCTCCACTACGGTTACTCTTCTAGGATAACCCGTAATATACTCAAGTTCAATACGTTCGCCTGTGTGCTCCACAACGGGGGCTCTGTCGAGACACGTCTGATCACATCCAAGTCCGAATCCATGCTCGTTCTCTTCCTTCCGTCTCCATTCACCTGCTTCCTCCCCCGTCGCTCTCGTACGCTCACTGCCTGCCACCGCCCCCTGCTGGTCGCCAACTAGCCACACAGGGAAAACTGGATGGGTGAATATCATCCAGTGATACTGCTTATAATCGATATTCCAGCCGGTAGAAAAGGAGAAGCCTGCGTCATTGTCCGAGAGAATATTAATGGAAACTAGTTAGTATGTCTTGGTGCACCAGGGGAGATAAAAGGCAAGTCAGCACTTCTGAATAATAGCCATATTTTCAGGGTGCTACATTTACCCCCACTTTGAACTTGCTAAGTCCCCTGCAAGTTAACTCAATGAAACACCAACCAACGCATGCATGAAAACGGTCCTGAGACCAACAGTTTCACACATAGATCGCCAATCACACATTATGCTAACAGTTTCACACACTCCTTTATGAGTTGGACACACTGTTCAACAAAATAATAATAATAATGGATTGGATTTATATAGCGCTCTTCTCTGACTGACTGTTGCTCTGACTCAGAGCGCTTCACAGAGTCCATTATTCGTTCATACACAGTCATACCGGTGGTGGTAAGCTACAATTGCAGCCAGAGCTGCCCTGAGGCAGACTCACGGAAGCGTGGCGAATAATCAACGCCTACGGCCCCTCCGACCACCACCAACATTCATTCACATGCATACACATTCATACGAGGCAAGTAGGTTAAGTGTCTTGCCCAAGGACACAACGGCAATGGGATGGACATGGGCTTGAGCGGGATTCGAACCACCAACCCTTCGATCATTGGACGCCCCGCTCTACCCCTGAGCCACGCCGCCCCACAAACACACTCTTGAGCACGTAGTCCTGGCGATACCGAGCGGGTAGCCGACCTCTGGTGCTCCTCTGGGGCCGGGTGGGTTCCACCCGGGGGGGTTCCACTTCCCCCACCTCCGACTCCATGTCGGATTCTTCCGTGCCCTTTGGCGGGTCATTGACCACAGCCTCGCCCTCCGGAGCCATCGGTGGACCGCCAGCGGCCTCCTCTTCGACTCCGTCTCCGCCGTCTTCCCCATCCTCTCCTGAGGGGGTCGACTCCGCCTCTGACTCGGCGTCCACTGCCTCTTCAGGGGCGTCCCGCAAGGGCCTGGGGTGGTTACACGCCCTAGGATGCGGTTCCCGACGGCACTCGAAAGCATCTCCGCTGTCTGATTCGGACGAGCTCCGCAGTGCCCCAGGGGTCTGTCGAGGGGCCCTTGCTCTCGCTTCCGGGTCGGAGGCCGGGAAAGGACAGGTCTTGAGCTGGTCTCGATGCACGGTCCTTTCTGGACCCCCTGCTTCGGGCCTGACTGTGAACACGGGTGTCCCTTCGTGGCTCTGCTTCACCACCACATAAGACGTAGGCTCCCACTTGTCCTGTATCTTATAACGGCCCTGGGTTCGGTGGTCACGTATCAGGACCCGGTCCCCGGCCCGCAGGAGTGCACCTCTGCTCTTCCTGTCATAAATCCTCTTGCGTCGATGAGACACCTGCTTCGCCGTGGCCTCGGCGGCCTCCGCGGCGGCCTTTAGTCGCTCGTGGTGACTCTGTACCCACTCGTCTAGGTCCTCCGCCCCCTCCTCGATGACGTCTCTGCCCCCCAAGACATCTCGGGGCATTCTGGCGTCTCTTCCGAAGAGCAGGTAGAAGGGGGAGTATCCCGTGGAGGAGTGCACGTGGCAGTTGTACGTAAGTACCAACTCGGGTAGGTGCTCCTTCCAGTCTCGCTTCTTCTCTGCGGGCAGACTACGCAGCATGTCATGCATATTCGGATTGAACCTCTCACATTGCCCATTCCCCTGAGGATGGTAAGGCGTGGTGCGGCGTTTGGATATTCCGTACAGTCGGCAGAGCTCCTTGATGACGCTCGACTCGAAATTTCGCCTCCTGGTCGGCATGGAGTCGGGCAGGGCAGCCGTAATACACGAACCAGTGCTTGATGATGGCGGCGGCGGTGGTCTTCGCCGTCTGATCTTTGGTCGGTATGGCAATAGTGAATCTGGTGAACATATCAGTCAGCACCAGTACATTCTCGTAGCCACCCGCCGACCTTTCCAACACGGTAAAGTCCATGGCAAGGACCTCCATGGGTGCCGTCACGTTGGTGCAGGTCATCAGGGCCTGGGCTTTAGGAAACACGTCCCGGGCTAATGCACATCGCTTGCATTGCTGCACCCATCTCTTCAACTCCTCCGCCATTCCGATCCAGTAATAACTTCGCCTCATCAGGTCCACCGTCCCTCGCCCCCCGTAGTGTCCCCCATCCTCATGTTGGGTCTCGTAGATCCTCCGTCGCAGGGCCGTGGGCACCACCAGCTGTAGAACCTCCTCCCCATCGCGGGGATCACTGACGCGTCGAAACAGTACTTGTTGGTGCAGACGGAATCGCTCCCACTGCCCGTATAACTTGCGGAGTTTCGGGTCTCCTTCTTTCAACTGTACTTTAGTGGGAGGGACTCCCTGTGTCACCGCCCGCCACACGGGACCCAACTCGGGATCGTCTGCCTGTAGCTGCCGCATTTCCGCCCAGTCATATCCGCTGTTCCCCTTCTGTGCCGCTATCTGACGTGCACTGACACTTGGGACCTCCCACGTCTCGGTCGGTCTCTCGGGACCCAGCAGGGCCCGTACTTCCTCCGCTGGGACCATGACATAGCCATCGCGGGTGACTGAGGCGGGGGCGCACAATGAAGCGGTCCGTTGCGGGTATTGTTAGGAAGTCTTTCTCGGTGTCCTCCACTTCAGGCTCTGACCGCATCGGCATGCGAGACAGGGCGTCGGCGTTCTGGTTGAGTCGACCAGGCTTGTATTGTACCACGAAGTCGTACTCCGCGAGCTGAGCGTTCCAGCGCTGCTCCACTGCTCCCAGGTTGGCCGTGCCGAGGTGCTTCAGCGGGTTGTGGTCGGTGATCACGGTGAACTGGGTGTACATCAAGAGGTCTCGGAACTTCTCAGTGACTGCCCACTTCAGGGCGAGGAGTTCCAGCTTGAATGCACTGTAATTTTGGTCATTCCTTTCGGAACCACGCAGACCTCGGCTCGCAAAGGCGATGACTCTCTCCACGCCCTCTTGTTTCTGACTTAGTACCGCTCCCAGTCCCAAGTAACTCCCGTCTGTGGTCACTATGAAGGGGAGCTGGAGGTCGGGGTAGGCCAGCACCGGAGGCGTAAGAGGCACTCCCGCAGATGATCGAAGGCCGTCTGACACTGCGGAGTCCACTTGAAGGCCTCGGGCCGGCCTTTAGCGAACCCCTTCTTTTCTTTCCCCATCAGGGCATGCAGTGGCTGGGCCACCTGGGCGAAGCGGGGCACGAACCGCCGATAATAGGACAGGAACCCAATCACCTGCCTTACTTCCTTCGCTGAGCGTGGCGCTGGCCAGTCCTCCAACGCCTTCACCTTGTCGGTGTCGGCCTGTATGCCGGCTGCGGAGATGACGTGTCCCAGGAACTTGACCTTCTGGCAATGGCTCTCGAAGTCACTGGCGAACACTAAGACGTCATCTAAATAGACAAGCAGGATGTCGAAGGCCAGGTCCCCCAGCACGGCGGTCATCAACCGCTGGAAGGTTGCGGGTGCGTTACACAAGCCGAAGGGCATACGGGTCCACTGGTAGAGGCCGAAGGGCGTCGTGACGGCCGTCTTCTCTTGATCTTCATCTTTCACCGCCACCTGGAAGTAGCCGGCGGTGAGGTCGAGCGAGGAGAAGATCTTGGCCTGCCCCAAGGTGTCTAGGGACTCCTCGATACGAGGTAGGGGATACGCATCTCGGTGCGTCACGTTATTGAGACGGCGGTAGTCACAGCAGAACCGCACGGAGCCGTCCTTCTTTATGACGATCACGGCTGGAGACGCCCACGGACTGCAGCTCTCTACCAGCACACCCTGGTCCACCAGGTCTTGTACGTGCCGCTTTACTTCTTGAAACACGTGGGGCGGTATTCGGCGGTGCCGTTGCTTGACCGGGGGTGCGTTACCGGTGGGGACGTAGTGAGTGACCGTGGTCGTGTAACCGTAGTCTCCGTCGTCTACGGAGAACACCGCCTTGTGTTTCTCCAATACTTGATTTAGTCGGCTCACTTGGGCCGGCGTGAGATCCTGCAGGTTTGCCTGTACGGGCACGGCAAGCCCTCGGATCCTCCCGTACAGCTCTACCTCTGGCGGGCTGTCTCGAGCCTCAATCGCCGTCACTCGGACGCCTCCGTCTACTTCCTCCACGGTCACCCTCTCTTTAGGCCGCACTTGACGGGGGCAGTGGAGCTCCGCCAGCCTGGACCGGGGTCTGAGCACCATCTCGACGTCAGTCGGGTTCAACACAACCGCACAGGAAGTGTCTTCGGAAGTGGCTCTCGTTCATGGTGGTGACTTCGGCGCCTGTGTCGAAGAGGCAGCGGGTCTCGACCCCGTCGATATGGACGTCTAGGGTGAGGCACTCCCCGTGCACGTCTCGCGTCTCGGTGCCCTCCGCGGCCGAGTCTGCGACTCCGGTTACGACGGCGTCAACTGCCCTTTGTGGTCCGGGTCGGTACCCTGACGGGCCCGGAGCTTCGCGGGTGGGAGTAGAGGCTGGGCGTGGCCCGCTGGCTGAGCGGGGGCAATCCCTGCTGATGTGGCCCGGCTGATTGCAGGCATAGCAGATCAGCCTGCCCTCTTCGTCTCGGCGGGGTGGTTCCCGCGTGGCGGCGGTCGCGTCGTCCCGGCGTCGCCGTCCGGTGGCGCCTCTCCGGGGCGTGTCACGTTCCTGTTGGAAGGCTTGGAATTGTTGCTCCTGGCGCGCACCTAGCCGCTCCTGTCCTGCCTTGAGCTGCTTAATAGCTTCCTGCAGTGTGGCAACGCTCAGCGGGGCCTCTCGTCCCTCTGCGGCCGCGGCGTGCACTAAACCCCGGGGGGCACTCTTGTCGGAGGGGAGGACCAGCTCGTCCTCCGACCAATCGATCGCCGCTTCAGCACCTCGGGAAACGGCCTCCCTCATGTACTTCCCTCGGCCTCCCTCATGTACTTCCGCATTTCTCTCCTCAGGGCCTCGTCTCTGAGGCCCACCACAAGCCCACCACCGCTCCTGCAGCAGGGCGGCGGCGTCGGCGACCTGTGCAGGCGCCCGACGTCGTAGGCGACGGATCCTCTCCTGCAGGTCATAGGCGAATTGGCGCACAGTCTCGCCGGCGGCCTGTCTTCGGTCAAAGAACTCCCCCAGGCGAACGCTGACCGGGACCTTGTCCCCATAGGTTTCTTCGAGGAGCGAGAACAAGGCTTCAGTGTCGGGGACGGTTCCCTGTTACCATTTCCAGTTTGAAGTCGTCTTTGTGGACCCCTAGGTTCTTGTAGTATGCTACTATGTGTTCTACCCCATACTGCCCTGAGTGGGAGGGTAGTTTGTTTACCAGTGTTGTGGCTATGTTTGTGAAGAAACTGTTTAAGTAATTGGCTACATCCAGCTTGTCTGTGATGAGCGTGTTGTCCGTCTTTATGTTTATGTTTGAGAATCTGGTTTTAAGTTTTTTACTACAGCCTAGTTGGTTATTGAGTCATTTCCAAAGTTCACGTGGTTTGTTTTTGTTTTCCTCTGTTTTGTCATTGATGACATTTTTTTTTGCTGTTTTGATCATGGAGTTTACGTCATTTCTTAGTCTGTTTCTACTTCCGGGTCGGCGTGATGTGTTGCTATCAAGTTTAAGATTCAAGTCTTTCAAATCAGATTAAGATTTGGATTAAGATTAAGATCTTAATCTGTGTATGGAAATTGTGACCTAATTAACTGCGTGATTTGTATATTTACTGTTTCATTTTCCGAGGGAAATTGAGTATTTGTGATGACACCAGCAGCGAATGACTTCTCTCTGTGCATGCGTCAGAGGTGTTCCTTTCGGCTTGTTTGGAAACAAATCTTAACGCTGTGTTAGAGCCTAGTCGAAACCTCACAGCAAAAGGCTGTGACGATAAGAGTCCCGTGGGCGTAGGGTTGCCACCTTTCACAAATAGAAATAAGGGACACCTTTCATCGAGCGTGCGAGAAGCGCACACGAGAAAAAACTTTGTGCGGTTTTTGGGCGAAAATGGGCATATTTTGTCATTAATTTTTTTTATTTTTTACTTTATTTCGGTTTTAGGGTTAGGGTTAGGGTTATGTTATTTAATTATTTAGGGGAGCCAGCCCCCCAAACTCCTGAAATGCATAGAAAACAAACAGTCAGCACTGTTGTAGCTGAGGTTGTGTTTAACCGTGTGGTATACCTGTGTCACCTCAGCTGCAGTAACCTAGAGGGGAGGAGTGGGATGATAAAATTGAAATGAAATGAAATTGAACAGTATGACTTTTATATTGTTGTCTGAACACTATTTATTTATTTATGTTTAAGTATTTATTTAAGTATTTTTGCATTTATGTATTTATGAATTATATTATTTATGTATTTATTAACTGTTAATCCATTATGAATAATTCCGTTTTTCAGATGAGCATAACAACATAAGAGTTTAAATGGGCACACTATTTAATTATATTGATTAATATAAATACATGTTTATTTATTAGACTTTAAAAACTCAACATTAATGAACAATCAACCATATTAGTCAACTGAAATAGCCTAGACCAGGGGTCAGCAACCTTTTTGACATGGAGTGCCTGTTTGAAATATAGTTCTAACTAGTGTGCCTCAACAATATTCCATGCATCGTATTTTTTTTAATCAGGTCTTTTTAATGATAATTTTTACATTATTACATCATTATTGTTATTGTTATTATTAACAATATTATTATGATGGTTGTATCAACCCTAAATCTGAGTTGGGGGGGGGGGGGAATGCAATGCAGACAAACAGCTGCATACAGTGCGACCATTTCACTCACATTTGCCCATTCATTTTTGGACACATCACACACCATCGGTGTGTGTACTGTACGTGTGCTGTCATAGCTCCACCTACAGGCCTAATGGAGAACACCAGGAGAACACCAGGATGTGAATGGAGGGTGAATGTGAGGTATATCGTGTAAATAAGTTTTGATTGATCGCAAGACTACACTGTAAAAAAATAAATAATAATAAGTTGCCAGAACTTAAAAATATTGAGTTCAGTTACTGTGCATTAAGGTTTTCAGTTTTCAATCCATAATAAGTTAACAGAAAAATAAGTACACAACCACATTATTTCAACCTAATAAAACTATGTTTATTGTCATTGTTTTAAGAACACAAGTTGACTTGGTAATACTCACATTTTGAGTAAAAAAAATTGCTTTTAACATGTGCAATGTTCAATGAAATAGAAAAATAAATAATAAAAATTGTTGATTAATCCCACTGGTCACAATGGTGACCGTAATAATGTTTTTGTTATAAGGCTCTGCAAATGTTACTGAATGATGTAGCAATGTATTTCCAGCTAAATTGAAATAATAAACAAATAAATGGTTTCAATTAAATATGTGGTAGTAAAAAGAACCTGTGGGAGGATTTCAACAAGATAAATGCGACAACAGTGCAAAATATTTCACTATAATATTTCAAAGCAAAAAAAAAAAAAAATTATATATATGTATATATATATATATTTTTTTTTTAGTGCTGCCCCCTGTGCCTATGAAAATGCCACCGCGTGCCTATGCATGCACGCGTGCCTAGGGTTGCCTACCCCTGGCCTAGACTATGCCCACATCAGCAGCAAATATGTAGGCTCCTGGCTGCCAGGGCAGGTACATAGAAATACTGACATCTAGTTAAAAACCCAACCAGATAAATAAGATGTAATATCCCATACCGAATCAATCTCAGGAGATGTTTCAGTCATGAAGAACTGTGAAACCTGTGCTTGGGTCCTTTGAGTTCTTATATTTCCGGAATATTTTTGTTCTCCTGAGGCATGCTGTTTGACGTCAGTCAGTCCACCATGCACCACAGAAAACACACACCTACATACTTTGCAGTTTGCTTTTTTTTTTTTTTTTTTTTTTTTATCTTTTTCCCCCTCCATTTTCCTCCGATTTTCTCCCATCCCAATGTTAGTCGTTATGCCAATTCCCAATCCCCTTCCTGGTCGCTGCGCACTTACCCCCCACAGTCGGTCTGGGAGAGTGGAGGCTATCACGTGCTTCCTCAGACACACGTTCAGCCAATCAACCGCTTCTTTTCACCTGGCAGCGTGGATTCTCATTGAGAGGGCGTAGCGTGTGGAAGGATCACACTATCCCACTCAAGTCCTATCCGCGCTTAGCAGGCGCCCCGACCGAACTGTAGGAGTCGCTGTTTACAATGACCCGGACCCACCCCACCAGCTTCTCCCACCCTCTAATACTGCCAATTGTATTAGTGTGAACGGCCAGCCAAGCTGGTGACAACCCCGGAGCTGTGAGCTGGATTCGAACAGGCGAATCTAGCCGCTTCGGGGTTTGGTGATGAACGCAATCTCTGTTACGCCACCTGACCGCCCTTGCAGTTTGCTTTATAAACATCTCCACTGACGCTATCAAGCCAGGGGTTTGCCAGTTCCCACTCAGGTCTGTACTTCTGGAGGCGTTTTGTCTTTTTAGGACGCGCCGGTGGAGTAGTGTCTGCTGTATTCAAACAGCCCGGTGATGCAGTGACTGAGCTGAGCAGAAGTAACTTGAGGATTGGCACAACCGCACAGAACGTTTTAGCAACGTAAAAGCGCGAATTCTCATTGGTCGTGAGCTGCTGAGCGCACGCCCATCATACCAGAGTTGCCAAGTATGTTTATTTTCCGCAACTTTTGGACACAATTTTGCTTGTTTTTGGCTTGTTTTTGTAGGTCGGCTGGCTCATTTCTCTCACAATACTGGCAACCTTAAAATACGGGACAAAAGTGCGTCCCGTATCAGTTCAATACGGAACGCGTCTTTTAGTTTCCAATTACAGGACGATTCCGTATTTTACGGGACAGGTGGCAACCCTACGTGGGCGATCCAACTGGCTAGCGGTATGTTTTTAGAAACAAATGTATTTTATTCCTCAGGTTTATCATTTGTATATGCAGATTACATGTTGCTAATTATAATTTGTATGCAGATTACATGTTGCTAATTGCCATTCTGCATGACCTGTAGAGTGCTTGGTTTGTGTGTGAATGGTAAATTCCAATAAATACATAAAAGCTAAGGTCGGAATTGTTTCCTTTAATCCGGAAAAAAACAGTTGATCGTCTGCACCCTTCCAAAGGGGAGATTTAATTATTTACATAAAGAGTGTGAGTGATTAGATATTTGGACAATAAAGGAATATCTTCAATCAGAGTGCTGGATTACTCACGCTTCAATCAGACCGCTGGATACTCAAGGCCCCAACATACTCGAGAAGTTGGCGCGCATATCCGCACAGTCACAAAATACCAACGCGTACCAACGCGCATCTGCGTACATGGGAAGTATATTCACGCGTTCACGCTTCAATCAGGGCGCTGGATACTCACGCTTCTATCAGAGTGCTTGATACTCACGCTTCAATCAGGGCGCTGGATACTTGCGCTTCTATAAGAGCGCTGGATACTCACGCTGCCGTTGGATCCAAAAGAGAAGTGAAGTGAGTGGAGTTCTCTCTCTTGATATAGGATAAAGTGGGAACGGGATACCAGGACATTTATTTTCTGTTTACTGCAAAGTGGAGGGACCGGGAGACCCATGTTACTGACCAAACAAACAAAGAAATACCACTTACAGCACCATTAACAGAAAGTATTACTTCATGTGTTCTTTTTATTATTATTATTATTATTATTATTATTATTATTATTATTATTATTATTATTATTATTATTATTATTATTATTATTATTATTATTATTATTATTATTATTATTATTATTATTATTATTATTATTATTATTATTATTATTATTATTATTATTATTATTATTATTATTATTATTATTATTATTATTATTATTATTATTATTATTATTTTACTAAATGAATATGTGAAATCCATGAATCCAGATCATATGCAGCTGCCATTATTGTACGGACCACTTCAGCCTCTCCATTACTGTCTCACTGTGTCTCCATAGGCCTGTTGATGCATTCCCTATTGACTGTGGTTTTCATACGCTGAACTAATTCATGCAGCGTTTCTCTCTCTCTCTCTCTCTCTCTCTCTCTCTCTCTCTCTCTCTCTCTCTCTTTCTCTCTCTCTTCCACCCCTCCTCCCTGACCTCTCTTCTGTTTTCTCCATATCGATGTTAATAAAGTGAGAGAATGGATTATCCAGATTCCCATGGCTCTTGGCCTGCACTCCTGCCTCTCTCTCCTGCCCCTCTGTGTTAACTGGAGAGAATCATTCACCTCGCCTTATCATCTCACACATGCACACACACGCATGCACGCACGCACGCATGCACGCACGCACGCACGCACGCACACACACACACACACACACACCACTGTCTTTATATACACACAATAAAGCACACACACACACACACACACAAATACATGCACAGACAGACAGACAGACACACACACAGACACACACAGACACACACACACACACACACACACACACACACACACACACATGCACAGACACACATACACACACACTGTACATGAACAGACAAGACACACATGCACATGCCACATACTCATACAAGTATAGATGGAGGCACATGCACAGTACACACATACACACACACACACAGACACTTGCGATCTGGACACCTTAAACCAGACGTGATAAGAGAGATGAGAACCCAGAGAGAGAGAGAGAGAGAGAGAGAGAGAGAGAGAGAGAGAGAGGAGAGAGAGAGAGAGAGAGAGAGAGAGAGAGAGAGAGAGAGAGGAGAGAGAGAGAGAGAGAGAGAGAGAGGAGAGAGAGAGACCATCATGAAGAGGTGTGGGAAACATTAAATAAGGTTTCATTCAAACCCCTGGAGTTCGAACCCCTTCAGAAACGCCACCGTGAGCCAAAACAAAAGACAGAAAGCAGATATCCAGTGCAGACAAGAGAGAAGAGAAGGAGAAAGAGAGATGACAGATACGACTCGATGTATAACGCAGGGAGTTCAAAAACAAGACATATAGATATCCACCAAGACAAAGAACAAGTGATTGAGCCAGAAAGAAGAATAGGGAGAGATGGAGAGAGAGAGAGAGAGAGAGAGAGAGAGAGAGAAGAGAGAGAGAGGACGTTCCCCAGGTAGCCTTTCCTCCCGCAGACTGAGGAGACACACAGTGAGCAGCCATGAGGCAATATTCCCAGAGATGCGCTGTAATTGCTCTAGCAAACGTCTCAGAATCAATATAACTAACGAAGCAGAGCACTCTATCGAGACATTCCCAGACAGCGGATCGCGGAGCGGCGAGCGTAAGGACATGCTGCTAGTTCCATTAAGTGACGGGAGGTTCTGTTCCAGGTGTGCTCATCTGGGTCTGGCAGGAGAGTGGTACGTAGAGGGCGGCTGGAACATGTCTAACCCACCGAGCGGTTCCTAAAGAATTTAGATTATTGAGTTTTATTTCTCCGGGTACAAATTTGCAAAAGTGAGGAATGCCTAACAGGTACAGCTTAGAAAAGTCGCTCACCGTGGCTATGGTTGGGTGTTAAATGGTAAATGGTGCATTTATATAGCGTTTTTATCCAAAGCGTGTAACAATTTTGGTCCTCACATTCACCCACTCACTCACACAATCACCCACCGACGGCGGAGGCGACCATGCAAGGTGCCAACCTGCACATCGGGAGCAATTAGGGCTTGCTCAAGGACACATCGACATGCTGCCCGGAAGGAGCGGGAATCAAACCGGGAACCTTCCAACTACCAGACAACCGCCCGGGAACCTTCCAACTACCAGACAACCGCTCTACCTCCTGGGCCACTGTTGTTAGTCCATGGGGAGGAGGGAGGGGGGGGACGGGGTGTTCAATGTTGTTTTATCTTGGTAAGAGTTGCAAAACCGGTAAAAGATAGAACTAGCGCAAAAAAGGTTGCTCCCCAAAACGTGTTAGATCTTAATAAAATCAAAGACGTTAGATGCCTCGCCTTGCAAGGGTTGTCTTTGATTGTCTTTGATACTATAAAATAAAAAAGTATTTAACTGTGATTATTTGGACTGATATTGCAATTGTGATACGCTTCACAATATAAGAGGAAGTGCACATTTTTGTGTCATTATTAAAACTTTCATTGAAAAACATGAAAATGACCACGTGAGATTTTGTGGGGATCTGCATCAAACAAGGATGTTCTATTAAGTCTGTAGATTTGATTCCGCAAATACTTTGATTGGTTGTTCAGCCCTATTGGAGAGTTTAGACTGCGACTTCTCCTACCGGAATTCACTCTCCAAGTCTGCACCAATATACTATGCGTATGTCTGCCTGAGAACGTAACCATGAAAAAGACGTCACGTCATAAGGTTCTTGAGAGAGATCTGTGGGGAGGTCGGTTGTTCACTGATTGGACCGTTTATGTGTGTACGCATGCGTGTCATCCAAGCTGCAAGTCGCCAGATGAATCATCCATACACTTTTCATCATGTTTGTTTGCCGTGTATGAGTGAGGAGACTCCTGGAGCTCTCTGAATCCGTTGTGGACCACCACAATGACTTCGCAGAAGATGCAGTTCATGCAAGGCCGCATCTACCATATGGGCAACGTGGGCATGTGCCATGGGGCCCTCAGCGGGGGGCCCTCCACGATGGCAGGTTTTTTTTTATATATATTTTTTACGTTGGGCTCGACAGAATTTAAAAAAATTAAGTTTCCAAAAAGATTGTCTCGTGACACTGTTGATAAAATTAAATATGTTTCCAAATAGATGGACTGTCGTAATGAATAATCAAGGTATAGTTTAATGGCTGTGGTGGGGTTGCGTGGGGTAAATGGC
>NC_140174.1:30100494-30177319 GCF_963971535.1 Notolepis coatsorum | reverse complement strand
AATGCACAAGCACACACAAACACACACCACACAGACCCAAAAATCCGTCCTCCACGCCGATGTTGAGACAACATAAGTGCCCAATTATAATGATGCAAGATGAAGCAATGCCTGAGTCACCAGCTCGTATGTTTAATTGCAAGGCGATAGTGGTTTGTTGCTAAATATACCATTCAGATAGGTTTCTGGACGATGAAGTCGATGGAAATAAACAGACATAATACCAGAGTGACATGGCCGGCCATGTGACTGAAAAGACATCCACGTGTTGTGTAACTGCTGGCAAAGAATCGGCCGTGCTTATTAAATTTTTTTCTTCCCCTGCCATCTGAAATGATAGAAAGTAGTGTATTTTCTGTGGTTTTGCTGCTTTGCACTTGCAGAAAAACAAACAATGTTGTTTTTTTTAAGATCAGTAACCAGCGTTTGGCTCTGCGTGCCACTAAATAGCAGGTCACTCTGTCTCCTTGGCGTCAGCCTCCGGCACCTCTCCAGCGCACTCTGTGACGTTTCCATTGGCGTCGTCTAGCGAGGTCTGCGTGACCCAACCCCCGCACGCTCCGCCCTTCGCTCATTGGGCCTATCGGCGCCGGGATCCGCAGGGATGATCGATGACCTGACTGCGTCAATCCCCTGGAGTGCGCTCCATCAGCAACTATCAGAACACGTCTCCAGCTCACGCTCACTGCTGTTCCAAACACACTGAGACCTGTCTGATCGCTCTAAAGGCCCAATCATCAACCCCCCCGCCCCCCATCCCAGAAGATGTGAACCAAGCTAAAGGGGTAGTGCATTTACCCCCTGCTCTGATCCTATCTTCAGCCAGTAAAACATCCTGAACAAGTCCCGCTAGATCATAAGCCAAGACAAGTGTTTTTTTTTTATGATTACAAGTCCAACTTGCTTATTGTGACACTCCTGCTACTAGACTAATTGTATTCGTCCAGATGATTGTGTTATATTTCTTCTATGTAAGGTTCGCTTGAGCAACGCACTTAACCCCCCCCCCCCTCCAACTGCTCCAGTGGACGGTCCATTGGCCAGCGGTGGAAGACTGTGGTTGTACTGGCAGCTCCCAGTATGTGTAAACGTTGCCTCCACTACGAGTCCTCCAGGCATCGCTGCAGATAACACTGTGGTTCTGCCTGCTTAGGAATGCATTAAGAAGAAAAAGAAAAAGAGATCCTGGCTAAACGTTGGCTCACTGTAGATTATGTCTGTCAGTGTCTAAACAATAACCAGACAGGCCCGGACGAGCAGGGCAGGTCCGGCCCTGTGCCCGTTTGGGCCGTGCCTGGCACCGGGAGTTGGGGAAATGGGGGGAACGGAGTACTGGGTAACTGGGGATGGGTGGGGGTGGGGGGCTGACAACGAGGAACATCCATGTAAACACAAACCAGATGGAGAGATGGATGGATGAAAGGGAGGGGAGCCTGCGTCATCTCTCTCTCTCTCTCTCTCTCTCTCTCTCTCTCTCTCTCTCTCTCTCTCTCTCTCTCTCTCTCTCTCTCACTATATTCTCCTATGCCCACTCTCTTCACTACAATTGATTTATTTTTGGTGTGTTTCTATGCAGTTTCAGATACTGCACAGTATGCCATAGTATGCAGTAGTCTGTGTTCTCTCTCTCTCTCTCTTCTTCTCTCTCTTGTTTTCTCTCTCCCGTCACAGAGAGAGTGTGTATAATGTTTCTGCTCTCACTTTGCACCCCCCCCCCCGTCTCTAGCGCTACGCCAGCAGGAGAGAGAGGCAGGTGTTGCTCCAATCAGACTCAGCCACAAAGGACAGGCGAGGGGCCTCACACCATTCATGTTCACAGCCAGAGAGAGAGAGAGAGAGAGAGAGAGAGAAGGGGAGAGAGAGAAGGGAGATGTGACTTTTCTCCAGCGGAATAGAAATAATAAAGTGGCGAGGCATTCACTAAGAGTTTAATCTCAAACTAAATGTCACATTGCTTTCTGTCTGAGCAGATGATAAAACACCAGCAGCGTTAGAGTATGCACTAGATGTACGCACTGTTGTACACAGTGTTGTCGGGCACACTGGATATAAGGCTATGTTACAGTATCGAATATAAGTCATATACTATGTTATTGAAAATAAATGGTAAATGGTCAATTCTGCATTTATATAGCGCTTTTATCCAAAGCACTTTACAATTTGTTTTTACCCGTTCACTCACACATGCTGCACACGCCCACACTTATGGCCACAAGGAAAGGTCACTTTAAAAATAGTATAGCAACAGTAACAGTGTATTGCACTACCAAAGGACCTAGCATGTCCTCCATGCTCTGTAAATAACTTATGTACAAATACCGAGATGCCCCACTATGTTACCTGTTTATTGCACAATGTTGTTTTATTGATTCTATTATATGTTGTACTACTGTATTGCACATCGTTGCGGGCAAGACCACCCGTATTTCATTGTATACTTGTATGCCGTGACAAATAAAACTCTTGACTTGACTTGACATTCACACATCGACGGCGGAGGCAACCATGCAAGGTGCCGACCTGCTCATCGGGAGCAGTTAGGGGTTAACACATGGACGACAGCAGCAGGGGCGCAGCGCCAGTGCGTTATTCAATGGATATATGTTTTATAATGCCAAACTTGCGAGTCCTAAAACTATATTTTATTATACCTATGGATTTAATAACGCCGTCGACTGTCAGTGAGTTGCTTCTGGTCAACATGGAAAAAACAGATTGTTTTTTCATCCGTACATTTCCGTTTTATACCGTTTTGAATATGAGTGTGAGTATTTTCTAAGGTTTCTCTCCTCCACACTGCCTGTGGTGAATTTTTTTCCTATTGTTAGGTTTTAGTGAGTTTTTCCTTACCTTCGCGTGGGGTATGTCTGGGAGTGTTTGCATTCATTCATTTATTTGCATTTATTTTAAATTTGTTGGACCTTATGGTGTTCTTGTTTTGTTCTTGACTTATTGTTATGTTTCTTCTGCATCAAACATTGTACATATGTCTATACTGAACACTGTGACCTCATTTTCTACTTCTAATTTACATGCTATACTATGTTATTTGATACTATCTTGTCTAGCACAGTCTCTGGAAGCGAACAGTAAGAAGCATTTTGTATGAAAGTATTCTGTACTTCTGTATGACAACTATTAAAGAAACTTGACTTGTTTAAAGAAGACGTGTCCGCCCATGTGGAATTAACGTGTGTTGTCGGGCTTACATTTTTTAATTTTATTTGATTTGAGTATAGTTTGAGTGATTCTGAGTAATTCCAGGAAAAGACGAGAAAAGGGCATTTTAGTGTAATCCAGTTATCACATTGTAATTGTTGGCTGATATCTAATCATCCTGAAATCAATGCTAGATTATCATTATTATGTCTCCTCGTGCATACATGAAATGGCCCTCGTAGCGGAGCGCTCACCCCCCCCCCCCCCCCCCCCCCCAACGCAGCCAACGGTAAAAAGCACAACACGGTCCACACAGATAGCTTTGATCGCCGGAGAAAGAATATCAGATCAACGCAAGATTTTATATATAGTGTTCTTACCTTGTCTCTGATGTAATGCAAACAAAATAATCCAATTATCTGATCGCCATTCCAGTTATCCACAGCGATCCTGTCCCCGACATTACCGAGCGTTACACATGAACGGCGGGCGGGGTTAGTGTTTCCATGTCACCGTTGTAGGCGCGTGCCTTGCCTTTTTACATTTACATTTACATTTAGTCATTTAGCTGACGCTTTTATCCAAAGCGACTTACAAGTTCTGTACGACAAGACAGCAAGAAGGGTACAACTCTATCAGCTGAGTAACAATGTTCATCAAGTGTTGCGTGTACAGTGTAGGTTAGTTTATTAGGACAAGTGCATGACAGTAAGGTTAGTCAGGGTTAGATTTTTTTTTTTTTTTTTTTTTTTTTTAATCATTTCAGATAATGGTTGAAGAAGTGAGTCTTTAGTCGACGGCGAAAGATTGGACGGGATTCGGCTGTCCTAACTGGGATGGGTAGTTCATTCCACCATTGTGGGGCAGGACTGAGAATAGGCGGCTTCTCTTTGATGACCCTCCGGGAGCTTGGATAGGAGTAGGTCTGAGGCGGCCAGAAGATGCAGAGCGTAGGGGTCTTGAGGGTGTGTAGTAGAGACCATTGACCGGAGGTAGGCGGGAGCTGTTCCCTTTGCTGCACGGTATGCTAGGTCGAGGGCTTGAAGCGGATACGTGCAGCAATGGGGAGCCAGTGCAGGTCCCTAAGAGTGGGGTGACATGGGCCGACTTCGGTAGGTTTGATATCAGGCGGGCCGCTGCGTTTGAATGAGTTGAAGAGGCTTGGTGGCAGTGGCCGGGAGGCCAGCTAGCAGTGCGTTGCAGTAGTCGAGGCGGGAGATGACTGTTGATTGGATGAGGAGTTGGGTGGCTTCTTTTGTCAGGAAGGGGCGTATCCTTCTGACGTTGCTCAGGAGGAATCTGCAGGTTCTGGTTGTCGCTGCGATGTGAGCAGAGAAGTTCAACTGGTCGTCGAGGACAACACCAAGGTTCTTGGCGGTCGGGGACGCGGTCACAGCTGCATTCTCGACTGTGATGGAGAGGTCGGTCAGGGGGAGGATTTGGCCGGGAGGTGGAGCAATTCTGTTTTGCTTAGGTTCAGTTTGAGGTGGTTGGTCGTCATCCAGGCGGAGATGTCGGACAGACAGGCCGAGATCCGCTCAGAGACGTGGATAGCTGAGGGGAGGGAAGGAGAGGAAGAGTTGAGTATCATCGGCATAACAATGATATGAGAAGCCATGAGACGTGATAATGTTACCCAGTGATTTAGTGTAGAGGGAGAAGAGAAGGGGTCCTAGGACCGAGCCCTGGGGACACCCGTCCGGAGGGGGCGGGTGGCCGACAGAGTCCCTCTCCATGACACTTGGTAGGAGCGGTCGTTGAGGTATGATGTCAGCCATGTCAGCGCAGATCCAGCCACTCCCATTCCTGCGAGGGCCGCGAGGAGGATCTGATGGTTGACTGTGTCGAAGGCTGCAGATAGATCTAGGAGAATCAGGACAGAGAGAGGCCTTTCGCTTTTGCTAAGTGAAGTGCCTCTGTGACCGCAATGAGGGCCGTTTCTGTGGAGTGGCCAGTCCGGAAGCCAGACTGATTGGGGTCTAGGAGGTCATTCTGTAGAGATAAGCAGTAAGTTGGTTGGATACAGCACGTTCAAGTGTTTTAGAAAGAAAGGAGAGAAGAGAGACAGACGATAGTTGGCTATGACGGTGGGGTTCAGGGTTGGTTTTTTTATGAGGGGCGTGACTCTGGCTTGTTTTAGGGCGGTGGGGACCACCCCCGAGTTGAGTGCGGAGTTGATGGTTGCAGTTAGGAATGGGAGGATGTCCGGTGCTATGGTCTGGAGGAGTGGGGAGGGTAGCCGGTCCAGCTGGCATGTAGTCGGACGGTTCGACGTTACCAGTGTCAGGGTCTCGGCTTCTGTAATGGGAGAGAAAGATGACAGAGTGAAGGATGAGGTTCTCGATTCAGCGTTTGGAATGGGTGGGGGTTGGGAGAAGGAGCTGCGGATGTTCTCCACTTTTTCCTCAAAGAAGAACCCAAAGTCTTCGGCAGAAAAGATGAGGAGGAGGGGGTGGGGGGGGAGTGAGGAGGGAGGACATGGTAGCATGCAGTTTGCGAAGATTCTTGGCAGAGGCCTCGATCCTATGGTGAAAGAAAGAAGCTTTGGCATTAGTAATGGTTTTGGAGAATGTTAACAAGAGGTTGTGATATGTGTCGATGTCAGCAGTGAGGCGTGATTTTCTATACTTCCTCTCAGCCGCTCTCAGGACCTGTCTTTGTTCTCTCACTGCATCCGTCAGCCATGGACTGGGTGGGGAACGGCGGGCGTTTTCATCCAATTAAGTGACACTTCAATGAGATGATCCTAAAACCATGAAGGCCTCGAACAGGATTACATGACCTATAGAGAGCGAACTGAGTCACATGTTTTCTTTCATGAAATAGCGCTGAAATACAATCTAGAGTTGTACAAAACGGTGTTGAGTATTTAAACCCCACCCCCATGGCTCAGATCGGCTCAGAAAACACACCAGACAGTTTCAATGGAGTGCAATAGCTCCGCAAGGCAGTAGAGGCTGCAGCCATGAATTATGAATAGATATAGCGAATAAAAGAAATAACGATCATAAAAACGAGTAAACTCGTTATTGGCGTTATTCGATTGGCGGGCAATAACGAGTTAACTCGTTCTTGGCACAGAATGTGTTAAGTGTCTTGCTCAAGGACACTTCGACACGCTGCCCGGGAGTAGCTGGAATCAAACCGGGAACTATGGATTACCAGATTACTGCTCTACCTCCTGAGCCACTGTCCCCATAAATAAGTAAATTACTATCTTATACAGTATTGAATGCCTGTGGAGCATTTTTACCTATTGTTAGGTTTTAGTGAGTTTTTCCTTACCTTCGCGTGGGTATGTCTGGGAGTGCTTGCATTCTTTCATTTATTTGCATTTATTTTAAATTTGATGGATCTTATGGTGTCCTTGTCTGTTCTTGACTTATTGTTATGTTTCTTCTTAACTTGTTTAAGGAAGACCTGTACGGCCCATGGGGACATTAACGTGTGTTGTTGGGCCTATAAATAAATTTGATTTGATTTGAATATAAGTCATATACTATTGTATTATTATGAATATAAATAATATACTATGTGTCACTGCTGTGACGTCCATATCCTGTTTAACTAAAGATCTGTCTCTTCCTCTCCCTAGTCTCCCTAGTCTCCGTAGTCTCTGGTCCTGCAGATGTTCTGGTGTGTCTCCCTCGTGCACTGGGTGCATCACCAACTGTCAATCTGTCATCACTCCCATTTGTTGTTGATTCTTAAGTCTCACCTCTTCTCTCTGGCTTTTCATTCAGGTTGAGCCGTTCAGTGTTTCTACTTGACTGTGCATTTAATTGTATTTTACTGTTATATGTAGTACTGTTTGCAGTACTATTTCTGTTTTGAGTAAACTATGCAACTTGTGTTGTATCTTTGTTATTATTGTATTTGCAGTACTTTTGTACTTCTATTGTGCAGCACTTTGGTCAACCTCGGTTGTTTTAAATGTGCTGTGTAAATAAGTTTGACCTAAGATAAGATAAGATAATAGATATTCCTTTATTGATCCCCTTGGGGAAATTCAGGACCTTGACCTTGGTTCTTACAATACCAACAAGTCATGACGGACCAGCTGTCAGACAGACAGACAGACAGACAGACAGACAGACAGACAGACAGACAGACAGACGACAGACAGACAGACAGACAGACAGACGACCGACCGACAGACAGACAGACAGACAGACAGACAGACAGACAGACAGACAGACAGACAGACAGACAGACAGACAGACAGACATACAGACAGACAGACAGACAGACAGACAGACAGACAGACGACAGACAGACAGACAGACAGACACAGACAGCAGACAGACAGACGACAGACAGACAGACAGACAGACAGACAGACAGACAGACAAACAGACAGACAGACAGACAGACAGACAGACACAGACAGACAGACAGACAGACAGACAGACAGACAGACAGACAGACAGACAGACAGACAGACAGACAGACAGACAGACAGACAGACAGACAGACAGACAGACAGACAGACAGACAGACAGACAGACAGACAGACAGACAGACAGACAGACAGACAGACAGACAGACAGACAGAGACAGACAGACAAGACAGACATGAGTGCACGAGAGAGAGAGGCTCAGAGTCCAGGTACAATGCCACGCCTTCTTCTGTGTTCCCACTCTCTCCCATCGCTGGCTACTTCTTCCACAGTTGGCAGACTGACACATCTCAACAGGAGCAAAGAGTGCCCAAGCTTC
This sequence comes from Notolepis coatsorum, assembly GCF_963971535.1. Classification (NCBI taxonomy): domain Eukaryota; kingdom Metazoa; phylum Chordata; class Actinopteri; order Aulopiformes; family Paralepididae; genus Notolepis; species Notolepis coatsorum. The sequence continues at coordinate 30,169,441 of NC_140174.1, read as the reverse complement.
CAGTTAGGTGGAACAAGGCTGTCTCCTGCTGAGTGGCAGCGGAAGATTTCCCAAAGGCACTGTATTGTGACCAATCCCCATCCTCTGCGGACCTTTGAGGTCTTTCCTCGATTTCGCCCTGGTAAGTCGTGCCCATGGAGTTCAGACTTGAGGTCAACGCTTTGGAGGGAAGAGCCATCGGCCCTGTCACTTGCCACACTGTTCCGTTAAACCTCAGTGTCTCCAGTAATCATCACAAGAACATACAGTTTTATCTTTTGGACTCCTCGTTGACTGCTGTGTCGTTCTGGGTCGGTCCTGGTTGGAGAAACACAACCTTCATATCAGCTGGACCACTGGCACTGTTACGGGTTGGAGTTAATTTCGCCATCAACATTGTCTCAAATCAGCCATTGTTCCGCCCCCATCTGCCCTTTCAGCTCCTTCTTGCCTGGGTGAGTTCCCTGACCTGTCTACAGTCCCCTCTGTTTATCTGGATGTCAAATAGGTGTTCAGTAAGCGACGTGCCACCTCACCGTGGTTATGACTGTGCTGTTGACCTTCTCCCTGGTACCATGCCTCCTCGTGGTCCCTTGACTCACTCACTGCTCCAGAGAATGTGGCTTTGGAGAAGTACATCAATCAGTCTCTGGCAGCTGGCCTCATCCGTCCATCATCCTCTGCCAGGGATGCTGTTTTTTTTCTATGTAGATAAGAAGGACAAGTCATTCAGACCCGGCATTGATTACAGTGGTCTTAACGACATCACAGGAAATAATCATTATCTCCCCGCTCTCATCTCCAGGGAGCCACTATCTTCTCTAAGCTCGACTTGCTAGTTCATCATGTGCTTTCAACACGCCCAATGGTCATTATGAGTGTCTGGTAATGCCGTTTGGACTCACTAATAAACCTGCTGTCTTCCAAGCCCTGGAGTACGTAAATGTTCTCTGTGATATGCTCAACTGGTTTGTGCTTGTCTACTTAGCCGACATTCTGATATTTTCTCTTTCACCAGTGCTGTGCAGCTGAAGTTAACCATGCTCTGAAACCATCCTGCCAGCCTGCCGTGTGGAAGCTGTGGTGTCCTGGAGTGTGGATAGTGTGGTCAGTGATGCCCAGCGTTCTCATTCTGATCCCGGTAATGGACCTCCTGGTCACCTTTTGGTTCCTAACTCCATTCCCCAGTGCCTCGGGTGGGGTCACTCATCTAACCTCACCTGTCACCCTGGTATCACCCACACACTGTGATTCCTGCGCTAGCGGGTCTGACGGCCGAGTATGAAGGACAGGCGGTCCTTCACTGCAGCCTGCTCAGTTTGTACCCAGAACAAGACCACTTGTCATGCCCCCTCTGGTCTTCTTCAGCCACTACTGGTCCCTCATCATCCCTGGTCTGACATCTACCTGGACTTCATCCCTGGCCTGCCCCCATCTGAAGGTAACACCACTATCACAAGTTCACCAGCCCCTTCCCCATCACGGAGGTCATCAACCACTCAGCAGTCTGCCTCCAGCTCCCCCACTCTGTCCATGTCCATCTCACTTTCCATGTATCCCAAGTAGAGCCAGTTTCCTGCCTCCCCACACCTGATGCCTACACTGTTAGGAGGCTGGTGGATGGCAGGGGCCTCCAGTACCAGGTAGATTAGGAGGGCGTAACATCCTGGTCAGCCCTGAAAGGAAGGGGGGGGGGGTTCTGTCATGGCTGTGACGTTCGGCTCCAGTACTACCTCTCTCTCCCCTCCTGTGTTTCCAGGTCCTGCAGATGTTGTGTAGTTCCGTCATGCACTGGGTGTATAACCAGCGCTTATGAATCTGTCATCACCCCCGATTGTTGTCAATCAGTCATCAGTCCCTTGTGTATTTATGTCTGTCCCCCCCCCCCGAGTCAGTCAGTATTTGTTCGTTAGCGTTTGCTTCTCATGCTAAGCCGCTACTGCGAGAGTAGTTGTGTCTGTCACCAGCTCCAGAGTAAGTCGGCTAAGACTGTCCCTCCGCCAGTTGTTTCTGTATCCCTGCCTGCCTGCTTTTGCCAAGTCAAGTGTTTTGTTTTTGCATCGTTATCCTGCCTCTCTGCCGGTCTCCTGTCCGCACATGGGTCCCCATCCCAGCCTTGTTCTTCACACTATGTTATGAAAGGAGGGAAAGTGACTGAAACCTGAAAAAAAGCAAGACAGCTCTGATGTCATCTGGGCCGTTTGAAGTCATTCGTGGGTTTTTGAATGTTCCATTCGATGTTTTTCGAGTCAGCGGGGTGGGGATGAAAAATAATAACACTGTCTTCCTATCACCCCATAAGTATAGCCTGACGCCCACCGGCTCTGTGGATGTTTAGCGGTAAACTGGGAGTAATTACCTGAATGTGTTTTCACAGTAGCTCCCTGAATACGGCCTGACTTCATTAGAGAGCCAACGTAACCGTACAATACCCCACACTCATCAGGTTCGACTACACATGCTGTACACATGCTGCACACACACATAAACACAAACACACATGCACACACAAACACACACTCACACACACATTCACACACACAAACACACACACACACATGCACACACACACACACACACACACACAAACACACACACACACACACGCATACACACAGGCGGACACAGTGTTAACACTTTCACACACAAACACATGCTTTTACCATTATCACAAACACACACACATTTGTCAAAAACACACACACATGCACTGTGTCACACACAAACACAAAAACACATGCTTTCACCTTCACCACTAACACCCCCCTCACACACACACACACACACACACACACACAGACACACAAATACACATCCACATGCACACACACACGCACACAAATACACGTCCACACACACACACACACACACACACACACAGAGTCGCTCATCACTCCATCACCACTCAGCGGGCCAAGCCAATGACATCATCACCAGCGCTGGCTCATCCTGTTTCTGCCTGCCATCGCCACGGCGACAGCTCTGTCTCCCTGTCAGAGGGAGGTGGCACTGACCCCGCCGGATGAAAGGAGGGATGAAAGGGGGAGTGAGAGCGGGGATTAGGGGAGCCGCAGGAGAGGACAGACAAGTACACAGAGGCCTGTCAGCAGCGCTTCGGATTTCTCACTCCTTCCCATCCAGGGGTGTAAAGTACTTGAGTAATTGTACTTAAGTACTGTTTTTGGGGATTTGTACTTTACTCGAGTATTATTAGGTTTGTATACTTGTACTTTTACTCAATTACATTTCAGAGAAAAAAAACATACTTTTTACTCCTTACATTTAAAATGCAGACCTACAAAGTACAAATATCGCAGGTCCAACAATTTTAATTAGTATTTGTTTCTCTGGCCGAACTAATGTTAACGTTATTAATCCTGCGGCCGCACTTTATTTAAAAACAGCCAATCAAATCCCCATCAATGGAAAATTAACCCACCCATCCCATACCCATGCTGATTGGTCCTTGTGCAAGACTATAGAAAGCGGGGTTCTTTGATTAAACACCTGCTATCAGAAGAATAGACAGTCAGAGTGACAAGCTACAGAAGATGGCCACAAACGATAGTGATGAAGAGGACGAAACGGAACATTTCATTGCACCGGAATACTTTATTTTTTTTATTTTTACTTTTTAGTACTTAAGTACATTTAAAAGTAGAAACGTTTTTTACTTTTACTCAAGTGTGTTTTTAGCCAGATACTCTTTTACTTGAGTACGATTTTGAGACGGTACCCATACTTTCACTTAAGTATAATTTCTGCATACTTTTTACACCCCCTCCTTCCCATCACCAATTTACCATATTTTATTTTATTTTTCAATCTCTCACTTTGTTTATTTTTTTGTTCATGTGAATCCTGTGTCGACTCATTCTCCTCCATGCCTTCACTAGACCCAGATGAAAGAAGAAATACAGGAATGAGTTTTTAACTTTTTTACCGTCTTGCTGGTCTATGTTCTTGGCTGCTTTGCTATTGCACTGTTTAACTTCTTCTGTTGCACTTGTTGAAGGTCTCTCTGTGTAACAGCGTCTGCTAAATACCTACCATGTAAAATGGTCCAGTTGGAAGGATTCTGAGCCCCGGGGCGGTTTGGCCTCCATCTCCATATTAGATCCATTAGGGGCCGATTCAAATCCATGGCTGTTGGAAATCAAAAGTCAAGATCAGGAATCAAGAGGGAAAGCAAACGGACAAGAGAGAGCTTTAACAGGGTTTTCAGAAAGCAATGCTTTAATAAGCAGCATCAGCTGATGTAGAGCTGCCTGGCTGGACAGTTCTACATAACATTCTGCCTGGCTGGACAGTTCTACATAACATTCTGCCTGGCTGGACAGTTCTACATAACATTCTGCCTGGCTGGACAGTTCTACATAACATTCTGCCTGGCTGGACAGTTCTACATCACATTCTGCCTGGCTGGACAGTTCTACATAACATTCTGCCTGGCTGGACAGTTCTACATAACATTCTGCCTGGCTGGACAGTTCTACATAACATTCTGCCTGGCTGGACAGTTCTACATAACATTCTGCCTGGCTGGACAGTTCTCCATCACATTCTGCTCTCTAGACAGTTCTCCATCACATTCTGCTCTCTATACAGTTCTCCATCACATGCTGCTCTCTAGACAGTTCTCCATCACATTCTGCTCTCTAGACAGTTCTACATCACATTCTGCTCTCTAGACAGTTCTACATCACATTCTGCCTGGCTGGACAGTTCTGCATCACATTCTGCCTGGCTGGACAGTTCTACATCACATTTTGCCTCTCTAGAGTCTAGACAGTTCTACATAACATTCTGCCTGGCTGGACAGTTCTACATCACATTTTTATAGACCACACTGTACACTGCATTTGACTCATTCAGAAACAGGGTGCACTCATCAAACAGAATTGAAAATCACAAGACGATCATGCTAAAACGGTCCCTAGACACAGCAGGATAGGAGAGAGAAGAGGTTAACGCTTTCTCGATTAGTAACATGCGCTGGAACACGGAAAAAAGCTTTTTACTGCAGCAGCTTCTGCAATGTTGCCAGATCGAATCATATTGAAAATGAACGTCGTCTGGTTTGCCATCTACTGCCGCAATCTGAGCGCATCATGAGCAAGGCGCATCCAGTCGTAGTATTACGTGTCACACGTTTTCCTACCAAAATGGCACAATGCCACGACAAAGCTCACTGGCTGTGGTTGTCGTTTGATTATAATCACCTGTTGTTTGATTGCGTTCAGCTGTTGTTTGCCTACCAAGATGTCCGCGGCGATGATGTCATGGGAAACTATGGATACAGGGGGAGCAGCTGTGTCCCGCTACCTGGCAACCAGAGACCTTCCACACAACCAGAACCATCACCAGGACATACCAGATATACAAGCTGGTCGTCAGGAGGACCACGACCTGGTCACAGTCAGCTCTCGCTGCGTCTTGTAGAGCAGAGAGAGAGAGAGAGAGAGAGAGAGAGAGAGAGAGAGAGAGAGAGAGAGAGAGAGAGAGAGAGAGAGAGAGAGAGAGAGAGAGTTAAAAGGGAGAGAGATAGTTAATAGTTAAAAGGAAGATATTGAGCGAGAGTTTAAAGGGAGGGAGAGCGAGAGAGAGATATAGAGAGTTAAAAGGGAGGGAGAGAGATAGTTAAAAGGGAGGGAGAGAGAAAGAGAGAGAGAGCGATAGTTAAAAGGTAGGGAGAGAGAGATAGAGAGTTAAAATGGAGGGAGAGGTGGAGAGAGGGAGATGGAGAGTGAGGAAACACAGGAACGGGCTGGGGGGGAGTTTCCATTCCTCTGTGTGAGTGCAAGAGAACAGAAGGATCCCAACCCATCTGTGTAAATGTCAAGAGGTAGGAAGAGCAGGCTGACGACTCTATTACAATAGCCTTATTCACCTCGCCGCCATATTGGTCACATTTGATGCAATGTGAGGTACGGAGTGCCCGTTCACTTCAATGTTAAAAGTATAGGCAGAATACACTATCATATTCAAAACAACAGTCAGATTAACATTATCATAGTCAAAACAACAGGCAGAATAATTACTGAATTACAAGCTCATGGTCACCTGACTGATTGTTTTCCACCGCCGTAGTTGTCATGTTTTGAAATACATGGAAGTGAATGAGGCATCATTCATTAAAATGCATTCATAGCGATCTACGAAAACAAAGATGGCGTGGAGGTGAATTAGCTATAATGGAAGCAGCGACTACAGCATGTGTTTGAACCGCTGGTCTATAGAGTTTGATTAAACATCAGCGGTTTGAATGCGGTGGCCTACCGGCAAGTTACCACACCGATCCCTTAGACACAACAGGAGTGGAAAAAATTACATCTTTGTTACAAGTTCCCAATATGATACCAGAGCATGTCAATGGACCAGGTGGCATGCCTATAACTCCCTATAACATCCCCACTGGACACGAGTAAAGATACATTAAATGGTGGGTGAATAACCGCTGTGAGTGAGTAACCACTACAAATATGCCGCACTTCACATAATTCTGTCGTGTGCGCTACACTCACTGGTGTTCAGTGTACCCTCTGCTTGATAATAAAAACCTGTTATGACCCAACATGCCAACCCAACCCTCTCCAGCTGGCCTAGGGTGGGGCAGCTCCGACTATGGGAGATTTAGGGGCAAAAGGGGCAGAGGAACGTTCAGGACTGGATAGACAGAAGAGATAGAGGAGAGTAGAAGCCTGAAAAAAAATTAAGAAAACTGATAATTCTGATCTGCCTGTTCCATTCACGTAGCGCTGATCCTGTTTTATACCATCTCTGAATAATAATAATAATAATAATAATAATAATAATAATAATAATAATAATAATAATAATAATAATAATAATAATAATAATAATAATAATAATAATAATAATAATAATAATAATAATAATAATAATAATAATAATAATAATAATAATAATAATAATAATAATAATAATAATAATAATAATAATAATAATAATAATAATAATAATAATAATAATAATAATAATAATAATAATAATAATAATAATAATAATAATAATAATAATAATAATAATAATAATAATAATAATAATAATAATAATAATAATAATAATAATAATAATAATAATAATAATAATAATAATAATAATAATAATAATAATAATAATAATAATAATAATAATAATAATAATAATAATAATAATAATAATAATAATAATAATAATAATAATAATAATAATAATAATAATAATAATAATAATAATAATAATAATAATAATAATAATAATAATAATAATAATAATAATAATAATAATAATAATAATAATAATAATAATAATAATAATAATAATAATAATAATAATAATAATAATAATAATAATAATAATAATAATAATAATAATAATAATAATAATAATAATAATAATCTTTATTTATATAGCACCTTTCATACATAGAATGCAGCTCAAAGTGATTAACAGAGCAAACTAATTAAAACACAACAATTTACAATAAAGCAAAAAAAGTTAAGAAAAGAAAAGCAGGAGTTTAAAACCACAGAACAAATTTATTAAGAAAATAGCTAAAAAGCATAAATGATTGGGATTTTAAAATCAGCTAAAAGCAACAGTTTGCTTTATCCACAGAGGCTGCCTGTTTTATATATAGTGGGAGATTATTCCAAGCCGTCGGGCCCATAGAAACAAAAAGCTGCTTCGCCATATTTTTTATATTTCATTTGAACTTCTGCGGTCAGGCAAGCGATACCGGAGTCTCAAGGCGAGCACAGAAAGACTCAGAAGAAGCTTCTATCCCCAGGCCATCAGGCTGCTAAACGAACAATGAACACTACACAACAACAACCACCAAACGCACATAGCACACACATCCACACGCACACACTCACTTTAAACAAACACACTGTAGCACCCACTCCACACACTTTATAGCACACACCCACTTTAAACAAACACACTGTAGCACCCACTCCCCACACTTTATATTTATTGATGAAGGATTGCACTACAACTCGTACACCTTACTGTAAATTGTACCTAAATTGTACCTCATCCCATTTCTGCTTTGCACTATATAGTACTGTACATTAGTACACTGCATAGTATTGTATATTATATGGTAACTCAGAACATTGTACATATGTCTATACCGAACACTGTGACCTCATTTTCTTCTTCTAAATTACATGCTATACTATGTTATTTGATACTATCTTGTCTAGCACAGTCTCTGGAGCGTAACAGTAAGAAGCATTTTGTATGAAAGTATTCTGTACTTCTGTATGACAACTATTAAAGAAACTTGAAACTTGAAACTTGAACTAGGCACCTCAAGCAGGTCCGCACCACTCACACTGGATTGTTAAGTTAGTAAGGTCACAGCTGCACCATCCTGAGTTGCGCCTGAACCACTTTGTCGTGGCCGCTGGAGGTCTTTCCCTGGCTGTCCAACACACTCTCCAATTTGTAAAAAAACATTCGCACCAACTCTCCAACCAGACAACCAGGAGGGACATGTTGGGAGAGGTAATTCCCTTCATGGTCAATGTGCGGCCTCCTCTGTTGGTCTGGGGAGGGTCTAGACTACCACATGCTTCCTCTGTTGGTCTGGGGAGGGTGTAGACTACCACATGTCTCCTCTGTTGGTCTAGGGAGGGTCTAGACTACTACATGCTTCTTCTGTTGGTCTGGGGAGGGTCTAGACTACCACATGCTTCCTCTGTTGGTCTGGGGAGGGTCTAGAGTCTACCACATGCTTCCTCTGTTGGTCTGGGGAGGGTCTAGACTACCACATGCTTCCTCTGTTGGTCTGGGGAGGGTCTAGACTACCACATGCTTCCTCTGTTGGTCTGGGGAGGGTCTAGAGTCTACCACATGCTTCCTCTGTTGGTCTGGGGAGGGTCTAGACTACCACATGCTTCCTCTGTTGGTCTGGGGAGGGTCTAGACTACCACATGTCTCCTCTGTTGGTCTAGTGAGGGTGTAGACTACCACATGCTTCCTCTGTTGGTCTGGGGAGGGTGTAGACTACCACATGTTTCCTCTGTTGGTCTGGGGAGGGTGTATACTACCACATGTCTCCTCTGTTGGTATGGGGAGGGTGTAGATTACCACATGTCTCCTCTGTTGGTCTGGGGAGGGTGTAGACTACCACATGTCTCATCTGATGGTCTGGGGAGGGTGTAGACAACCACATGTCTCCTCTGGCCAGCCGCTTCTTTTCACCCGACAGCGAGGAGTTTTATTGGGAGAGCTTAGCACGTAGCGTCATGCTATCTCCCCATCCCCTCCCGGTGCTCAGACCTACCAGTAGAAGTCACTGTTGCAACAACCAGGCCTCATATCCTCACCAGCTTACCACCCGCGAATGCTGCTAATATTGTGTTTGAAGGGACGAGTGATAAAGTGGGAGGTACCGCTGCCGGGAATCGAACCTGGATCTTTGCGGTGCCAGGCGAGTGCTTAGACCTCTACACTACCCAGCCACCCCTGTTTGGTGTAATGCCTCATTTATTTCTAAACCCTTTCATGTGGGAATCCGTGTTCCTTGCCAGAAATCCCGGTTTCCCTTCCCCTTCGACCCAGTCAGCCTGACCTGCCAACATCCCCTCTGCAGGCAGCGCACCTGAAAGATGACAGATGAGAAGCAAATGGCATACACAGCATGCTTTTTCCTGAGACGTCGCAGTGCGAGGCTATGGAATGGGACATATTTACAATGAAAATGCATGAGATCCATGACTGCTTTGCTGAGAGAAAGTAATGTAGCTGTATCACAAAGGGTCAGAAAGGCTCCAGCTGACGTTCAAATGATCTCCTCTCTCCCATTGATTTCTGACAATTGCCGTTCAATCTGATCACTTGTGTATTTTGCCTGTCACTGGTTCCCGGTGGACAAATAGAACTATTGTAAATAGTGTCAACACCCAAGATCAATTCATTCATTCATTAAATGATATTGCACCTTCAAACTGGTTAATAAATCACAGATCTCACGTTCAAACTGACTTGTGAATTCCTCCAATGAGTTGAAATACAGTTGAACCTAATCTGTGCAGTAGTCTATAAACGGCAACATGGAGAACAATAGACTGTGGCAAAATTACAACAGTGTTTCAAACATGAGGGCAGCTTGATTCAGTAATTTTTCACTGAAAGTTGATATATTATGGAAAAATGGTTTAGCCTAGTTCTTTTTTATGGATTTGTTAATCAAGCTGTGCTTTTTGGAGCCAGGAACACTGCTTATCTAATGTCCTGCCCAGTTTGTAAAATGTGTTTACTCTTGGGTGTGGGATAGTACAGTATATAATGAATTTAACATTTGCTTTACGTGATCAGTATAAGCGAAGAAATACTGCTGGAAAATACATCATTCAAATTAGATTTAGACTAGTTTCCTTGCTAAAAGAAAACCTAATAAATGTTCTACAGATTCAAGGAAGTAATACATAATATGTTTAGTTTAATGCTTTAAAATTGTTCTTGTAATAGAGGCCTTACATGGAATGTTTGTGCAGTTCTCTTCCAGCATGGCTGCCTATAACCATTGGTAACCACTTTCAAAAGAAAATGCTAGGCACAGCGGTGTACATGGATAATCTAAATGACCACTGATTACCATTGCTACCTCAGCTACAAGATAAGATAAGATAAGATATTCCTTTATTGATCCCCTTGGGGAAATTCAGGCATCATAGCAGCATGGGGGAAAGGGGGGGGGGGTACAGGTAGTAAAAACAACACAAGCAATGCAATGTAAACAAATACGTCAATATAATTTACTATCTAACTAACTGAAAAATATATTCACAGTATTCACAGTGTCATATAAGGTGCAGTATGCATAAGGTAGTGTTATAATTTACTATCTACTGAAATATACATTATTCACAGTATCACAGTATCCACTGAAATATACATTATTCACAGTATCACAGTATCCACATAAGGTGCAGTATGCCTAAGGTAGTGTTATTGTCCTCCTTGGGTTCCTATTAGTCCTAAGTCAATGTCTGGCAGTGTCGCTGCCCCCAGTTGTGGAGCCTGGAGGCTGCTAGTCGCTGCCCACTGTTAAGATAAGATAAGATAAGATATTCCTTTATTGATCCCCTTGGGGAAATTCAGGCATCATAGCAGCATGGGGGGGAGGGGGGGAGGGGTACAGGTAGTAAAACAACACAGTATACAGGTAGTAAAAGACAACACAGGCAGTGTAAACAATTTGATCAATATGGTCAATATAATTTACTATCTGACTAGCTGAGGAATATTCACATTATTCACAGTGTCACATAAGGTGCAGTATGCATGAGGTAGTGTTATAATTTACTATCTACTGAGTATACATTAATCAAAGTACCAGGGTAGTCTACTTTGTCCCCTTTGGGTTCCTATAAGTCCCAGGTCAATGTCTGGTAGCAGTCGCTGTCGCTGCCCCCTGTTGTGGGGCCTGGAGGCTGCTAGTCGCTGCCCACTGTTGTGGAGCCTGATGGCCGCTGGTATGAAGGACTGTCTGAGGCGGTTAGTTGAGTGTCGGGGGGGGATGAGTCTGTGGCTGAACGAGCTTCTCATCTTGACTAGCTCGTCGTAGAGGGGGTGGTAGGGGTTCTCCATGATGGCATCCAGCTTCCTTATCATCCCCCTCTCTACCATCACCTCAAGTCTAGGTAGCTCGACTCCCACCACGGAGCTAGCCTTCCTCACCAGCTTGTTGAGCTTGTTGGTGTCCCTTGAGTTGATGTAGCCTCCCCAGCATGCCACAGCATAGAAGAGGATGCTGGCCACAACAGACTGGTAAAAAGACTGCAGCAGTTTGTTGCACACATTGAAGGACCTGAGTCTCCTCAGGAAGAACAGCCTGCTCTGTCCCTTCCTGTAGAGGGCCTCTGTGTTATCCGACCAGTCCAGTTTATTGTTCAGGTGTACAAGTTGCATACATTACTACCGTTAGCAATGATAGCTAGCTAACGTTGGTTACTATCCATACGTTTTCGACATCGACAGCTGACAATCTTTCTTCCGATTTGTAATCCCTCCCCTCGGTTGATTTGATTGGTCCATCGATCAAGAAGGTGACATTGACGTTGGCGCGACCCGTGGCTAAAGTTTAAACCTTTTCAATTGAGAGCACCTGAAAAAAAATGCTGCTTCAAAAACGCAAGTAGGCGTCCAATTTGATCACAGCCTAATTTCTGTGCAGTGGTAGAGTAGTAAAACACTGGCAAAGCATGACATCACTGTGACTCATTTATAAGATCCAGTAGCCTAATAAGACAGAAACGTATTATGTTTTTGTTGATCTATTTCTGATAAATCGACATGTAACAACCGTTGTTTTGCAGATAGCAACCATCTTCTCTTGCACAAAAGAATGGTTGCTATGTTACAGGCAGCCATCCTGGAAGAAAGAGAATGACATAAACACCCCATGCAAGGCTCATGCACACCTCAAATCGTTAAAATATTAAATATGTTCGACCCTGTGCACAGGTATGAGCAAGACATAAGCTCAATTATAAATAGACTGCATTGCATTTATATACATCGCTTTACAACTTATGCCTCACATTCACGCATTCACTCAAACATTCACACACCGATGGCAGAGGTGACCATGCAAGGTTCCGACCTGCTCATCGGGAGAAGTTAGGGGTTAAGTGTCTTGCTCAAGGACACTTCGACGCTCTGCACAATGGAAGAGCCGGAATCGAACCGGGAACCGTCTGATTACCAGACGACCACTCTACCTCCTGAGCCCACTGTCGCTCAGGAGGTATAAGGTACTGGGGGCTAGCTAGAATGATGATTATATATAATATATATATATATATATATATATATATATATATATATATATATATATATATATATATATATATATATATATATATATATATATATATATATATATATATATATATATATATATATATATATATATATATATATATATATATATATATATATATATATATATATATATATATATCTTACCTTTTGTTCCCATGCCCTCAGAACCTGAAAAGAAAACAAACAAACAGTGCAACAGTTGGGAAGCAGAACAAACTGGTTGCCCCGACAGCTGATTCGGCGAACTGCTTCACCTCGAGAGAGCCCCCCAACGAAGCGGTTCAACCCCCAGGAGCTGTTGACAAAGGCAGCGGTGAACAAACACAGAGCCGGGGTGAGCCGGGGACAAGCCCAGATTACCGGTGCTGCTTCTATTTACCGTGCCGCGAGCCAACGGCAACAACGTTGGCAGAGATATTATTGCTGCAGAGGATCAGATGGATGTAATCGAGGGATCAAAGGAACACGCCGGTCAACAATGTAGAAAGCTGTGCGTGCGCGTGCCGAGAGATACTGTGGAGCAGCGAGGCCGCTGGTACCCAATGTTCTGCAAGTCATCTCAATATCGTTATGCTCTTGTTAAGATGGCATGGGCAATCCATGCTCTCATTCACCTTACATTTACATTTAGTAATTTAGTCCTTTAGCTGAACGCTGTTATGCAAAGCGACTTACAAGTTCTGTACGACAGGTCAGCAAGAAGGGTCTTGCTGACTCTTTCAGCTGAGTAACAATGTTCATCAAACAGTGTTGAAACTTGAGTGTTGAGTGATTGATTGATTGATTGATTGATTGATTGAAAACTTTATTAACAGATTGCAGAATGGGTACAATACAGTACAGCTCAATACACACAATTGTTAAGGGGATGCAGACCAGAGAAAGACTTTCGTCTTGTTTACATCAGGGTCCCCCATTTTCAATTAATCAGGACATATATGACATACATGACATACAGATAGACAGTACTGCTACATCTATACATTTATGACATACCAGATTTGCAAATACAGTACTGTTTGTGATACAAAAAGAGTCCAGAAAAGAGAGTATAGGGGTTGGGTAGGAGGGGTTGCAGGGGAACACTGTACAACTGTACAAGCAAAACTGTACATTGTAATATTGACAACCATACTAGGTAATTTACTGTACATTGGAGGGGGTTGGGGACACACACTGTACAAACAAGCAAAACTGTACATTGGAATATTGACAAAACCATACTAGGTAATTTACTGTACATTGGAGGGGGTTGGGTTAGGACATTTACAGGGGCCAGTTTCAAATTGCAGTCTCCCGTAGGTGTTCTTTGAGAGTGGTTTTGAAAGTGAGTAGTGATTCACATTCTTTTACAGCTTTAGGTAGGGCGTTCCACATTGATGTGGCATAATTGCGAAACGTGTTTAGTCCCTTGTTTGAGCCGAATCTGGGTTTAACATGATTTGTGGAGCTCCCTCTGGTGTTGTGATCGTGGTATTCACTGACCTTTGGGAAGTATTTTGACATGTACATGGGTACCTTGGTTGTGTAGTGTATCTTGTAGACCAGGCCCATTGCAAGTTGCTGTACTCTGTCGTCTACTCTAAGCCATCCTAGGTTGTCAAAGTGCATAGTAGGGCTGACCCCGATTAGTCGAATAGTTGACTAATCGATCGAAAGGAGCCATAGTTGACTGCCAACCTCTTAGTTGAATGTAAAAAAAATATATATATAATTTATAATATATATATATTTTTGTATCATTCTTTCCAAAAGCAAAGAGGCCTAGAAACGTGGCTAACGCTAATGGTGCACATACCAGCGAGGCTAACTGCCTAAGAAAACAGGCACAGAGGCACTGAAAGAGGATTTCACCCATCTAATGAACACACTAGACTAGACAAATATCAAGATGCTTTCGCAGAGGACAATGAGCCTTCAGACATTAAGCACCCCCCACAGCCCAAATGGAATGATCAAAAAATTCAATAATAATAATACAAATATTATATATTTATATTTTCTTTTTCTTTTTCGCATTCAGGGTGGTAGTCGACTACCAGTCTGCAATTTCGATTTTGGCCAATCAAAGTCGACTATCCAAATCCTTAGTCGGAGACAGCCCTAGTGCATAGTAATAAAGACATTATTAGCATAGTAAGGTAGTAATAGGCAAGGACGAATACTTAGTGTATACGTGCATGATAGTAGAAGACATCGTTTTTCTTTGCATTTTAACAAATGCATGAACACACGCACACGCTGTACATTTCTGGGCTAATATGTCACACAGCTGGCAGCTAAGAGGGCAGCGTGTCTCCCCCACACTGTCCCACCATCAGAGCCCAGAGGCAGACCACAGCCACCACACAACCTCCAGTGGCCTCAGGTGTGTGTGTGTGTGTGTGTGTGTGTGTGTGTGTGTGTGTGTGTGTGTGTGTGTGTGTGTGTGTGTGTGTGTGTGTGTGTGTGTGTGTGTGTGTGTGTGTGTGTGTGTGTGCGTGCGTGCGTGCGTGCGTGCGTGCGTGCGTGCGTGCGTGCGTTTATTCGCAAAAGCGAGTGTACATGCTTGTTACCTGTTATGCTGCTGGCCAGTATGACTTACTAGTGTCTTTATTTATACCTGTATCACTGTACATATTAATAGTACAACTCTGTACATACATCTGATTAGCACTACACTCAGTAGTAGGCCTACTGATTCATATATTTTATACCCAGTTTAATCACCTACATTGTATATTATTATTGCACTTTACTGTTGCATTTGCACTCAGGTTGGATGCCAAACTTCTTTCCATTGTACTGTACTACTTGTACTGTATGACAACAATACATTTGAATCTAATCTAATCTAAACATACATCTGATTAGCACTATTACTCAGTAGTACTAATTTATATATGTTATACCCAGTTCAATCTCCTGTACATTGTATATTACTATCGCACTTTACTGTTGCATTTGCACTCTGGTTGGATGCCAAACTCCTTTTTTGTTGTACTGCACTTGTGCTGTTATAATGACAATACATTTGAATCGAATCTAATCGAATCTTGTGCGCATTTGAGTATGTGCGTGTTTGCATGTGGCTGTGTGTGAGTCTGTGTCCATATGAATGCATATGTATGAGTCCTTCTAATCGTCCCAACTCTGTATGTGCGTGCGCTACCGCAACGGTTCCGGCACTGAGCGACTCCCAGCTCCCAGCCAAAAGGCCAAATCACAACAAACCAGAGAGGAACTGAAGACAGGGTTGCGACACACTGCATGTTTGGATCCCCGCTGCCTGTAAAGAGGCTGGAACACAGGCAGTTACATAAAGCATCTGCTGCCACTCAGCTGTTAGATAACATTCCCTGGGAGACGGGACCGCGGGGATCTTAAAACTCAAGCAGGGGCTGACAGGGGAAAGTCAAGGAGCGGTAGCAGGCATGTGTGTGTGTGTGTGTGTGTGTGTGTGTGTGAGAGAGAGAGAGAGAGAGAGAGAGAGAGAGAGAGAGAGAGAGAGAGAGAGAGAGAGAGAGAGAGAGAGAGAGAGAGAGAGAGAGAGAGAGAGAGAGAGGACCGTGTATAATCACTATCATGGTTAATGTTCATGATCAATCTCTTACTGGGGTTAGTGAGGACATTTAGCTGTGGGGGACAACATGTAGACACTCATGTAAACACACGCTAATACGGTACAACACACACAAACACACACACACACATGCTGGAAATGGTGTATGTGTAGTCTGCCTGTAGTCTCTAGTCTCTCAGGCTGACCACAGTTCAGTTCAGTTCAGTTCAGTTATTTTTTATTTCGGGTTTTGGACACATAACAATGGTCATTCCATAAATCGCCAAAGTTTTACCAGCTGCTATTGCAGCATTGTCCAATTGTCCGAAAAGAGCTAGGGAGAAGTTTGTCAGGCCCTACCCCTGAAGACTTACGTTTCGTTTTTTCTTTTTTTATACCTATAGTACACATTACAGTACACACATATAGTACACATTACAGTACACATTACAGTATAGTATACCTGCAGTATATACTAGTATATAGTACATAATAGTGTATACAACAAATATATAATGTGATATGAGATATACAGTATAGTACATGATATACAATATAATATAGTATAGTATATAGTGCAGTAACTACGATTTGGGTAAACATTTTGTTAGTTACTGAAATCGAACATTTTGATATATGTCACACAATTTCCTGTTTCAATCGTGTGCTGGTGTAGAGAAATTTGTAAAAATTGCAGTAACCAACCAAACTCCATGGCAAACCGCATTAAGTGTAGTTACGGCGCTCTGCCTCGGATCTACCTGGAGCTTTGGGATTGTACCGGGCCAAGGCAAACCGTGGTAAGTGTAGTTGCAGTCGCAGTAGCAAAGGAATAATAGTTTGGTTATCATTGAAGAGCTAACGCTAGCTAGTTTACGAGGCTTGACTAATTGGGGCATAGGAGTTATATTAGTGGTGCACTGGCAGTTGACCGAACAAGATCTCTCTCTCTCACTCTCTACCTCTGGCTGACTCATCATTCCTTAATTCACTGCAGGTCCTTGCACCTCCCATGAATAAATGTGTTTATATTTTAGAGGTTTGCTTACTGGGAGCAGATAGTACAACCATAACCAGATGTGTCTTACTTTACATGACACGATGTAGCCAAGTCATAATTTATATAACCTCAACTTGATCTACTGTAGCTATACGACAAGTATTACAACAATGTATCGTTTAGATTTGATTGATATATTGATTGCTGTTATAACCAGAACGGATTCGATTATTTTAGAGTAGTTCTAATTTTAAGAAGTAGCTTACGGTGTACAGTATCAACAGGGCCAGTCCTAGTCTTTATGGTGCCCTAAGCTGATTTTGATTCGAGGGGCCCCCTACAATGTGCATGCAGAGCATGTTTTGCTGTGCTGTCTGGTACTTTACCTCTTAGCGTCTCTCTCTCACTCACTCTCTCTCTCTCCCTTCCTTACTGTCCTTTGCAACTTTGCATGAATTCATAATTAATTAATAATAAATGCATGTAAAAATACTATATCATTATCACGTCTCATGCCTTCTCTTATCATTGCTATGCTATGCTATGCCGATGATACTCAACTCTTCCTCTCCTTCCCTCCCTCAGATATCCACGTCTCTGAGCGGATCTCGGCCAGTCTGTCCGACATCTCCGCCTGGATGTCGACCAACCACCTCAAACTGAACCTAAGCAAAACAGAATTGCTCCACCTGTGTTGTCCTCGACGACCAGTTGAACTTCTCCGCTCACATCGCAGCAACAACCAGAACTTGCAGATTCCTCCTGAGCAATGTCAGAAGGATCCGCCCCTTCCTGACAAAAGAAGCCACCCAACTCCCCATCCAATCAACAGTCCTCTCCCGCCTCGACTACTGCAACGCACTGCTTGCTGGCCTCCCGGCCACTGCTACCAAGCCTCTTCAACTCATTCAGAATGCAGTGGCCCGCCTCAAACCTACCGAAGTCAGCCCATGTCACCTCACTTCCCAGGGACCTGCACTGGCTCCCCATTGCCGCACGAATCCGCTTCAAGGCCCTCGACCTGGCATACTGTGCGGCAAAGTCTCTAACTACACACCCTCAAGACCCCTATGCTCTGCATCTTCTGGCCGTCTCAGATCCACTCCTATCCGAGCTCCGGGAGGGTCATCACCACTATGGCGTCGGGTGTGGCCGGAGCGACAACAGCTCTCCTAACTTTTATCTTGTTCTTAAACATTGCAGGGTTTATTGGCTATACCCCCCATGATTTTAATTGCAGATTCTTAAAGGAATGTAAATCACAAATTGATGATACTCCTTCGAACGGAATGAACACCAAACATTTTGGCTTCGGTAAAGCGGCGGTGTTGACTACGTTTGTCTGTCACCTGGGGCAGCACCGCGTCAAATCCAAATCAAACAAGCGGAACGTAAACGCTGGGAGGCTTATTATCGCAATTTGCCTGCTATTGTCCGGGGATATTCATCAGTGTCCTGGCCTGGGAAATTCAACTTCAAATGGGGAAGGAAACAACTTAATGGATCTGCCGAGGAGCGACTACACCTCCCCTCAGGTAAGCTCGGGGTTCGGGGAATCTTCACTGATCCGTCTCCACTTCTCTGCCTGGGAGCTGTTCCGAGGGCCATAGGAGATGACGCCGGGCGATCCGAGTGCGGAGCATCGGGAGAAGGAGACGGTGAAGCAGGGAACGACAACGGGAGGAGAGGCGACTTCGAGCGGATTGAGGAAGCTGGAGCTACCGTTAAATCGAAGCTCTAAAAAGCAGACTCAATTCCATGGATTGGACACCAGTATATCGTAGTATGAACGTAGATAAAGCCTGGGATCTTTTAAAATCTTTGTTTCTGACGGCAATTAATGAAAGTGCACCAGAAAAAACAATGAGAACGAAAATCAGACAAGGGCCCTGGATGAACCCAGAGATCCTGGCAGCTATAAAGTCCAGACATGACACATTTTCGAAATTCAGTAAAAACAGGGTTGAACAGGTTTATGAGGAGTTCAAGAAGAAAAGAAATTAGGTCACGGGAATGGTCAAGAAAGCCAAGGCTGAATATTTTAATGACAAAATTATCGAGAATAAATCAAATCCACAAAAATTATGGAAGTGCTTAAAGCAAACAGGTTATGGAAACAAGCTCAGGACAAAAGCTAAAAACATGATTCTAGACATAGGAGGCACAGTGATTACAGGCAATAAGAACATAGATAATTGTCTAAATACCTTTTTTAACACCATAGCGAATACCCTAGTCAAGAGACTGCCAAGTACAACTGACATGTATGGGGAAAAACAGGTAGGGGAGTACTACAAACAGAAAGTTATCGAGACAGATTCCTTCTCCTTTGCGAGTGTGACTGAGGACACAGTTTTGAAAAAAACTGAGGGTGCTCAATCCTAACAAGGCAATAGGACAGGACAAGATACCTGCTAGATTTCTTAGGGATGCAGCAGAATTCATCACCTCCGGCATAACACACATTGTAAAGCTATCTATCGGTCAAGGACAGTTTCCCTATGATCTCAAACAAGCCAGAGTCATTCCGCTTTACAAAAAAGGCAATAAACTAGACCCCGGGAACTATAGGCCTGTGTCGATTCCTAGTGCGATATCCAAAGTCATAGAAAGGATCATTAATGATCAAATAAACGAATACCTCTCTACAAACAACCTGTTGTACAAGCTCCAGTCTGGATTTAGAACATCATATTCCACAGACACATGTTTATTATATCTGACAGACCAAATTATAACAGAGGTGGACAAAGGTCAATTTTGTGGGATGGTTTTAATAGACTTACAAAAAGCCTTCGACACCGTTAACCACAACATACTTTTATATAAACTGAAGGCTATGGGTTTTAACAGTATATCCTTAAGGTGGATGGAGTCTTATCTGAGAGGCAGGAAACAAGTAGTGGAAATTAATGGGACCATATCCTCCTCACTTCAACAGACGTGCGGGGTGCCGCAAGGAAGTATTTTAGGACCACTTTTATTTCTTTTATATGTCAATGACATGAAAACTGCATGTGATTGTAAACTGTTTTTATTTGCGGACGATGCTGCACTCATGGTCTCCCATCAGGACAAAAGAGAAGTAGAGAGGTCACTCAGTCTAGAGCTTGTCAAGATCAGTCATTGGCTGGTCGAAAACAGGTTATCCCTACACCTGGGTAAAACCGAAGCTATCCTTTTTGGGTCGGCCATACGACTTAAGAGGTCTCCTGGGTTCAAGGTAGTGGTAGGAGATCTCGAGGTAACAGCAAAGGAGGAAGTCACATACTTAGGATGTATTTTGGACAACACCTTATCAGGGGTGAGCATGGCACAAAAGGTGGTCACAAAGATCATCCAGAGAATAAAATGTCTCTGTAGAGTGTCCACCTATATTAACAGGTCAGCAATGGAAGTCCTGGCAGGGGCACTGATCCAATGTCATTATGACTATGCATGCTCCTCCTGGTACACTGGCATCACAGTAGCACTGAAAGGTAGGCTACAGACAGCTCAGAACAAATTAGTTAGAATGATTTTAAAACTCCATCCCAGGACTCACCTTACACAGACACATTTGAACAGCCTCAAATGGCTCAGGGTTGAGGAGAGGGTCTCTCAAATAAAACTCAACATGACACACAGGATACTCGGGAATACTGTCCCTCAATATCTTAGACTAGAGGATATTAACATGGTAAGGGATGTACATGGACACGCCACAGGGGGAGCCCTACAGACATCGTCCCAGTGAGATGCAATAGAAAAATAGGCCAAAACTCATTCCTATATTCAGCAGCAGTACAATGGAATAGCCTACCAATGGAGTTGAAGCCCATAAGCCCCTTCTCCACTTTTAAATTAGCTATAAAGAGGTGGATCCTAAGTAGCAGAAGCTGGGAGTAGTGAACAAAGGGTTTTTAATATGTGTCATTCCTTTTTTATTCTTTTATTGTCTATAAAATGGAATATTATTGTATGTATTTTTTTGTTTTTATACCACACATCCTGACATACAGACACTACAAACACCCACGTCCACACACCAGTACATAAATCCACTGACACCAATGATGAAGGACCACAATGGAAACAAGCCTATGGCTTTATTGTGTTTATTGAATCCTATTGGTAAATGGAGAAACGTATACCTGTTTCATATTGTGATCAAATGTATATGTGTGATTTTCCATTCTAAATCAATAAACTATTCAATCAATCAATCAAGGAGAAGCCCCCTTTTCTCAGTCCTTGCCCAATGGTGGAACGAACTGGCCACCACAGTTAGGGCAGCCGAAACCCATCCAATCTTTCATGTTTTGTGTTTTTTGTGTGCCTTGTTTTGCTTGTATCCTGTTTTCTTTGTAAAGCTGTATAATTGTATTTCTTTTTGTTTACAGAATGTTTGTACATTTTTACAATATTTTCTTTTTGTATGCATCAAAAACATGTTCATGTGTTTTTTGATGGATAAAAGAAAAACATTACATTCAGTCATACCAGTTCATACATCAAGACAAATAGGTGTCATTTTGGTGACAGACTTCTTTAGACAAACATTTCTGAGTAAATTTGAATTACTCACATGCATTTCTTATGTGTATGTGTCTGTCCCCCAATATTCTCAGACAATGAAAATACAGTAACCTCTCATGGTACTGTGTGAGAGGGGGAAAGAGAGACCTTCACATGGTACTGTGTGAGGGGGGAGAGAGACCTTCACGTGGTACTGTGTGAGAGGGGGAGAGAGAGAGTACTCCAGTTTTACTGTACAACAGTATATTAGTCTGTAAAAGGTTGGCAAGAGATTAACATTGGACTCCATTCAGTTGGATTTGTGACACTGTTGTATTTCCACATAGTAGAAGGGGATGTTTTTGTGACCCTATATTTTTCCCCATGTGAGGTTGGACACAATTATCTTTAATGTAGGCCAACCTGTCTATTACTACTGAGTAATGATATCAGGTCAACATGGCCATCTGTTGTTGCCTATTAGGCTTTGCCATGTTATAATTATTTGCAGCACATTTATTTCATGCTAAATGCAGTACCATTGTCTTTCCTGACAACATTGATCATTTTGGTTATTTATTTTATTTGATAAACATACATTTGCACACATTTGCATATATATGCGGTACAAATAAATATATACACAGTGATGTACCTGAACGCGTTCAATGAACAATCGTTTGTGAACGCGTTCGTATTTTGGGCGAACGTGAACTGAACAGGTGTTTTTTCCGCTAGATGAACGCAATTGAGAACGCGTTCATTCTCAGCGCTGTATAACGGCGTTCAAAAGTGTGTTCATTCTCAGCACTATATTATAACGGCGTTCAAAAGTGTGCCAGATTTCATATGCCTTTCAGCCGAAAACCCAGTTAAAACACACCGTAAACAGGCTTTAAAATAATGCGGAAAACCACACAATCTGGCAACCGCTCTGGGCGGAGCTTCGGGGAGTCTGGTAAAATAGCAGCTGCACTCGCACTCGGCTCTGCACTCGCTCAGAGTCAGACTCTACGACGTTTGCGTATGAGCATTTAAAAGAGTTTTAGTTAAAGTCAGTAAATGTTTTGCACTTTGAATATTGAACTTTGAGGTACAACCTTAGTTTCATACCTCAGCCTGGTTCCTACCTCGTGTTGTGTTAGTACAGAGTTATGTCGGGATTGTCGGCACATGTTTATATGTTTGCACAATGACTACTTTCACTTTTGGTACTTTAAGTATATTTAGATTATTATACTTAATAAAGACCATTCAAGCAGCACGTTTTTCCTCATGTTTTTGAAAATATACTGTAGAGATGAAAGCTGCAGCTGCTACTAGTGTGGACTGAATGGGCGGCAGCAAAGCGTTATGGAAATGCCAGTATTCTGTGGTTCTATTATGGGTTGTGGCAATACATTTGACAAATAATAGCTTGCAGCAACATATTGAAAAAATAACTAAAAACTATAAATTAGTTCATTTTTGAAACCATGAACTTAAAACCCTTTGATCGCTGGGGTTAAATTCATAATTTACCTTCCCTCGCCAGCCCTATTTAACATGGAGAAGTTCCCCTTATTTGCAGGGCTATAACTTTTTTAATTGTATTGCTAAATTGACATTACCATGGCCCATTCAAAGTCCTATATCTATTGTTCAGGGTGTAGCAACGTTATACTTTTTCATTCACATATTCATACTAAAATACGGTCTAAAGTATAAGTATGTTTTTATCGTTTTCTGCAGCTTTCTCCAGAACGTCAGAACTGGCCCCTGTAAATGTCCGAACACAACCCCCTCCAATGTACAGTAAATTACCAAGTATGGTCTTGTCAATAATCCAATGTACAGTTTTGTTTGTACAGTTGTACAGTGTCGCCCACCCACCCCTCCTACCCAACCCCCCCCCCCCACACTACTACCCAACCCCCCCCCCCCCCACCCACCCAACCACCTCCAATGTACAGTCCCCCCCCACCCCCACCTACCCAATCCAATGTACAGTTTCTACGTCAAATGTATATACTTTTTTTTTCTGGACTCTTTTTGTATTACAAACAGTACTGTAATTGCAAATCTGATATGTCATAAATGTATAGATGTAGCAGTTCTGTCTATCTGTATGTCATGTATGTCATATATGTTACGATGAATTGAAAATGGGGGACCCTGATGTAAACAAGACGAAAGTCTTTCTCTGGTCTGCATCCCCTTAACAATTGTATGTATTGAGCTGTACTGTACTGTACCCATTCTGCAATCTGTTAATAAAGTTTTCAATCAATCAATCAAACGTGATTTATAGCCTGCATTATATTGATGATTGTATACAGTTTGAAAGCAATCGGCGCGAGATAAAAAATTTCAAATGGACGTACTTCTAGAAGTTACTACGTATGATCTGATGATGACCGGATGGGCGGGGGGTCGTTTATAATTCCGTGGGCAACGTTATATCATTCATCTAGTGTGGGTGATATGATCATTGGAGCAGTTAGTATAGAAGCCATTACAAAATAACGCTGAAACTCACCGTAGCTTCCTCTCGCCGTTGGGAGATGAGCGTGGAACAGAATTTTTTCTATTATGGGATATAGAAATACCCAATCCATTTCCAGGTTGTATAATAGTATATACGTCCAAATCATGTTGTTTATCGAGTTATTGGCAACGGATCGATATCCATTGTGTCGAGCTCGAGTCCCGGGACCTATAGCGAGTGATCGGACCAAATTGAAATGAGCACCAGCGTCCACTTCCCTGTTTCTTCCCTGGGCGATCTGCCGATCGGCCACCAGATGGCACTCTTGAACCGTTAGAGAGTTGACAGGGGCTCACCAGTACATATAATGTCTCCGGGGAAAAATTATGATTTCGATCACAGATTTTTTAAATATTGATATCAATGATGCTGTACAGCGTCATCGGCAGAATAAGCATGGCGGGGAATGATGCTGAACAGCGTCAACGGCGATTAAAGGGTTAAGTTAAAAAAAAATATTATGAACTATGAACTGAACTAGTTCATTTTAAAATGTGCGAACTGTGAACTGAACTAGTTCATGTAGAAAGTGAACTTTCCCAACACTGTAGTATCTACAGCATTATTGTACATACTGAAAAAGACATTAAAATAGTAATTACTGCATTTTACTTTTGCATTACCTAAATAACTAGGTAATACAAAGGCAGAGTGCAGTATCTGCATTTTTTGGAGGGGTCATAGGTCAAATCATTGGCCATGGTTTTTAGGTATACTTCATGAATTCCTATTTAAAATAAGTGCTTTACCACTTGTCTACCTATAACACATTTGGTTGGACAGTCAATAACTGTGGACACATACAATTTATACAAGGTTCTCATCCAAAGGGGACTGCGTGGTTCCGTTCAGGAAGAGTGCTTTTGGACAATCCGCATTCTCTGTATTGGAACACTATGCCTATAAATATCCGGACCTGTAACACGATTGAACAATTAAAAGAAAACTGTTACAAACTGTCTCAAAGAACACCAGAGCTGCACCCACAGCTAAATTCATTAACTGTGTGTATGCAATTCACCTTTTTTCTGTTTTATATGTGTATTTTCTTAAAAATTTGTATATTGTGATGATGAATTGTATTTTATGTAGGCCTATGATAACTACAGTACGGATGTCCGATATTATCGGCCTACCGATATTATCGGCCGATATTGGCATACAAATGTGATATCGGAAAATATCGGTAGGCCTATCGGTTTAAAACAATTAAATAAAGATTTTTTTTTTTTTTTTTTTTTTACATTTATTTAACCTTTATTTACCCAGGCAAGCAAGTAAGAACAAATTATTATTTTATTTATTGTCAAAGTATGCATAATGTTGTGTTAATTATACGACAAGAGATATGTAATGTTAATTACCTGAAATGATTCCGTTTTTTTGGGGGGGAAACCCTGCATATATCGGTATCGGTTGATATCGGTTGATATCGGTATCGGAAATTAAGAGTTGGATAATATCGGTATATCGGTATCGGTAAAAAAGCCAATATCGAGCACCTTTTTTTCACTTTAGGTTGATGCCTTTTTTAACATCTTGGCCAGGGACTACAGATGAAATCTAGCCTTCTGGCTAAATCTGGTGTATTTACATTTATTGTTGATTAATACGCACTGTCCCTTTTGCTAATTAACTTAAACTTAAACTTCTAGCCCCATTTTACCAAACACCCCATCAGATCGCCATGACCACTTTTCGGGGTCGGACCGCTAGGCCATTTGCTGGGTCATTGAAGAGAAGCCGATTATTCTATGTCCTCGTTCCACAATGGTGGAACAAACTTCCCACCACAGTCATGACTGCTGAAACCCGAGCAATTTTCCACTGTCAACAAAAAGCACACTTCTTCACAATCAATATCTAAAATAAAAATTTTAAACAAACCTTCCTACTGTCTTTCACTATCATGCACTTTGCTACTAAATAATCTTGCCTATATTACTACCTACTATACTAATATGTCACTCTCTACTACTATGCACTCAAGACTGTAGCGAATAGGCACCCAAGTTCAACACTGTTTGACCAACATTGTTACTCAGCTGAAAGTGTTGGACCCGTCCTGCTGACTTGTTGTACAGAACTTGTAAGCTAAATGACTAAATGTAAATGTATAGTGATTGACACGGCAGATTTGGGGCTGTTGAGACAGACAGATCATCCCGTATGTGGAAAGATTCTAGCCCGATCCCAACCCTATCTGGCTACCTTTTCTAGAACAAAATTACAACAAAAGACCCCGTAATCTATCCTCCACTACGCCTCGACCCCTCTGTATAAACCCAGTCATGTGAGACCGACTTTGGCCATGCCCCCCCCCCCCCCCCCCCCCCGCGCGCTTTGGTTGGATTGGCTACGACCAATTCTAGTGGTCCAATCGCAGTCCAGCGTCTGGTCGTCACACTTCACTTCCTGTGTAAAGTCGGTCATGTGAGACGACTAGAGGTCCTTTATACTTCCTCTTCGGTCAGATTTAGAGTCTGGGATCTGCGGACCCAGCTGAAGAGATAAGCCTTTTTCACACTGAGCTGAACCCGAATTGTATCCTGTTTCAGCTTCTGCGCTAACGTGAACTGGAGAGTGCGGTTCGAGGGCTTCAAACGTTTCCCCCAGAATTGAGCCAGTGAATCACTAGCCGCTATAGTCTGTTCTGAATTTTGAATTATTTTCTTGATTCGGGGGTCTGGCCCCGCTGCCCTGAACGGTGCTTCAACCGCGGCCAAGCAGACTGGGAGCACTTTCAGGACTGGATAACGATGAGGTTACAACTCACTCTCGGACCACTCAAACATTGCCTTATTTACCGATCTGTGGAAAAATTATATAAAAGATGATTGCAATGGCAAAATGTGAATGTAACAAAGCCCAGCAGATTATTTGGGTGGGGGGGTTTGGTTAAACAAAGCTCTGCCGGATTGGGCCTAGTTCGGCTCCAGTGGTGTGAGAAAAAAAAACACTTTTATTGTCGTACTATGGTGGGATCGGTCTTAATCATGTTGACTGTAATACAGCCTTGTCTGACCGCAGAGGCAACGCTTTACAGGGAAGTCATCCCACACTTAGCTTATTCTGTAAACCAGGCCTCGCAAAGCCAACGAGGCGGCCCGGGTCCAAAACCACCGCTTCCTGGTGAGTTTAAAAAACGCTCTCCTTCCCCCCTCATTGTTGTCTGCCGTGATCAGTGTCAAAATGTGAAACTTCGGTTTTGATCCGTTCGCCCGCTGGCGTGCGTTTGCAATTACAAACGGGCTCGATGATTGTTGATACTGTATACTCTCTACTGTACCGTTTTTGACCCGGTGCATTTGACACGTGCACTGGTTGAAATGTTATACTTTCATATATATATTGACTTTGACTATATACAGTATATATTGCACCACCTTGTCATCTTAGTATGCACTCGTGGTCATACTGTGACGATTCCATTCACATAATGTGAATTAATATGGGACAGTGTACTAAGGGTGCACTTCCTCCTTAGCACAAATGGAATACATGACATCAGCAGGAGTAACTACTACAAGCAGATATGGTACAAGTAAACCATATGCCTCCCTCATCTTCTATCCGAATCTCATAAGACTTTAACAATCTGACTGGACTGCAGTGCCCAGTGGGGGCCTGACGGATCGCTTCCAGAATACAATGGATTGTGAACAGACTATATCGTTATTTTCCTACAATCCCCGGGGATTTTCCTGTCAGATTCCTAAATGTCGCTTTGACTACGTTTTTATCACAGCGGATTGGGGATCAGAATACATCGCTCAGCTTCCCCGATGCAAATCAGACAAATTGGCACGCCGCTCGTCCTCGCTCGTCCCCCGAGCCAGGGCCATGCATTAGGGGAATTAGGGAGCGTTTCTGAGCAGCTCAGCTAAGCCAAGTGCATTGGGCATAGTTCTCAATATGTTAACCCGGCCCTCCGCAGGCCCACTCCAGCCAATTTCCCCGGGAGATCACAGCCGATTGGACGCTTGCTGCTCCACTAAGTGCCATGGAGGGGGGGAGGGGGGGAGAGCCGAGCTTCTGCCAAGTCCATGGCTCCTCTGGCACCAGGCTGTGGCTGAGCAGAGTCCCGGCTTCCAGTGGCAGCAGCCAAACAGCCCTGCTGTGCCCAGTAAGACATATGGCGCTGCTTAAGCACTTAACCCTCACACAAGCTCTCGCAGGGCAAAGCACAGATACGGCGAAAGCGACGCAGCGAAGAAGAGACATTCAAAGTACCGCGTCCTAACCCCGACCCTTTGATGGCGGAAGTCAGGTAGGTAGTTTCGGGTCTCAACCGCCGTTGTTAAAACGGATCCAGGATACATGTTTGTCCTCCCTTCCGTCGTTCCGTTGTTTTTGTCTGTTTGTTTATTTGTGTGTTTGTTTGTTTCCACAACACTGTGAAAAGTGAGGCCCATTTTCCCGAAGCACATCCATCATCCATAAAATCAGATTAGATGAATCACGATGTTGCCTGCTGGTCTCTCGGTATTTCCCTGTAGTTAGGGCTAAGTTCATATCGGGTTCCTATGCTGCGTGGAGCGTTCTATGCTCTCTAGAATAAGTGTGGTGCATATGAAGGGAAGTTAGTGTGTGTGTTTCCATGGTAAGGCACACCAGGTGGTTCCTATGGAAATCTCCTCGGGACACAAGGGTAATGATACAATCATAAACACATAGAACGCACAAACACACACACGTAAAGACACAGCTGGATATATATCCTTACTTCAAAGGGGCCATTATCTTTCTGGGTGAAAACACTGTTGATCATACTTTCTCCTTCCCCTGACTCTCTCTCTCTCTCTCTCTCTCTTTCTGTGTCTCTCTCTCTCTTTCTTTCTATTCCTTGTTCTCTTACTCTCTATTTCTGCTTCTCTCAATCTCTTTCTTTCTATTACTCTCAATCTCTTTCTTTCTATTACTCTCTATCTATCTATCTATCTATCTATCTATCTATCTATCTATCTATCTATCTATCTATCTATCTATCTATCTATCTATCTATCTATCTATCTATCTATCTATCTATCTATCTATCTATCTATCTATCTATCTATCTATCTATCTATCTATCTATCTATCTATCTATCTATCTATCTATCTATCTATCTATCTATCTATCTATCTATCTATCTATCTATCTATCTATCTATCTATCTATCTATCTATCTATCTATCTATCTATCTATCTATTTATCTATAATATGTTGGGGGCGACAGTGGCTCAGGAGGTAGAGCAGTCGTCTGGTAATCAGATGGTTCCCGGTTCGATCCCTGCTCCTCCCGGGAAGCGTGTCAAAGTGTCCTTGAGCAAGACACTTAATCCCTATTTACTCCCGATGAGCAGGTTGGCTCCTTCCATGCTTGTCTCCATCTTTGGTGTGTAAATAGGTGAATGTGAGGAACAAAATTGTAAAGTGCTATATAAATATCTATCTATCTATCTATCTATCTATCTATCTATCTATCTATCTATCTATCTATCTATCTATCTATCTATCTATCTATCTATCTATCTATCTATCTATCTATCTATCTATCTATCTATCTATCTATATATCTATCTATCTATCTATCTATCTATCTATCTATCTATCTATCTATCTATCTATCTATCTATCTATCTATCTATCTATCTATCTATCTATCTATCTATCTATCTATCTATCTATCTATCTATCTATCTATCTATCTATCTATCTATCTATCTATCTATCTATCTATCTATCTATCTATCTATCTATCTATCTATCTATCTATCTATCTATAGCTACTTGGTCTCTCTGACATGCAGTAGCTCAGTAACTCATGTATCAAACATGTCTTTACGTAATGAATAAACAAGGGGAATCATAAATCAGTAAAGCACGGAGCCAGATATTGCATATCATCCACAAATATGCCGTCAACAAACACAAGTTTATTAAAAGCAATTATCATGTTATAACGTACTGTAAATAAAGTCAAGCTTATATTGCCCGCATTTCCTGATTGGCCCTCTGATTACCAATTATCCTGCTCGTTTGCCTTCATGTTTGACCAATCGCATGAGGTAAAGCCCCGGTCATGAAATGTTTCATTAAAACACAAATAAAGTTAATTACATGGTAACATTTTAATTATAGAGTAAATACCTCACAACGAGTCGACAATTACAGGAAATCAAATGGGGAATGGAAGAAACCAGACGGTCTGCGGTGTGTGTGCGTGTGTGTCTGTGTGTGTGGGTGTGTGTCGCTGTGTGTGTGGGGGTGTGTGTGTTATGGGTGTTGTTTCAATGAGGCACATAATGTTATTGGGCACAGTGGTAAATGGGGTAAGCAGACGGTAATGTGAACATAGCAACAACAATACAGTCGTCAGAACATTAGGCGCGACATTAGCTCAGGAGGTAGAGCACGTCGTCTGGTAATCGAAAGTTTTCCAGTTCGATTCTGGCTGGGAATCTATTGAAATGCAAAGTGCATTTTAATCCTCACTTTTTTGACAAAATAAGATAATAAGATAAGATGATTTGGGACCCTCTCGAAAACGAGATACTGTATCTCAATGTGGTTTTCCCATAAAATAATTTCAATATTCAATATATGATCACCTTGGGTAAATTCTGCCATCATAGCAGCATGGGGCAGGGGAGGTACAGGTATGGGCAGGGGTCCTACTAATCACCCCAAAGTACCAGAAAATACCAGAAAATACCAGAAAATACCCCAAAATACCCCAAAGTATACCCCAAAATACCAGAAACTACCCCAAAATACCCAAAGTATACCCCAAAATACCCCAAAGTATACCCCAAAGTACCAGAAAATACCAGAAAATACCCCAAATACCCCCAAAGTACCCCAAATAGTGTGTAATAGTGTAATAGTGTAATAGTAGTAATAGTGTGTAATAGTGTAATAGTGTGTAATAGTGTGATAGTGTGATAGTGTGTAATAGTGTAATAGTGTGTAATAGTGTAATAGTGTGTAATAGTGTAATAGTGTAATAGTGTGTAATAGTGTAATAGTGTAATAGTGTGTAATAGTGTAATAGTGTAATAGTGTGTAATAGTGTGTACTAGTGTGTAAAAGTGTAATAGTGTGCTAGTGTAATAGTGTAATAGTGTGTAATAGTGTGTAATAGTGTGTAAAAGTGTAATAGTGTGCTAGTGTGCTAGTGTAATAGTGTAATAGTGTGTAATAGTGTGTAATAGTGTAATAGTGTGTAATAGTGTAATAGTGTGTAATAGTGTACTAGTGTAATGGTGTAATAGTGTGTAATAGTGTAATAGTGTAATAGTGTGTAATAGTGTAATAGTGTGTAATAGTGTGTAATAGTGTAATAGTGTAATTTTGTGTAATAGTGTGTAATAGTGTAATAGTGTAATAGCGTGTAATAGTGTAATAGTGTGTAATAGTGTAATAGTGTGTAATAGTGTAATAGTGTAATACTGTGTAATAGTGTAATAGTGTGTTATAGTGTGTAATAGTGTAATAGTGTGCTAGTGTAATAGTGTAATAGTGTGTAATAGTGTGATAGTGCAATAGTGTGTAATAGTGTAATAGTGTAATAGTGTGTAATGTGTAATAGTGTAATAGTGTGTAATAGTGTAATAGTGTAATAGTGTGTAATAGTGTAATAGTGTAATAGTGTGTAATAGTGTGCGTGTGTGTGTGTGTGCACGTGTGTGTGTGTGTGTGCGCGCGTGTGCGTGTGTGTGTGTGTGTGTGTGTGTGTGTGTGTGTGTCTCCACATTATGGCTGTAGTGACTGAGGCACTCTGTACTCTGGCTGCATCCAGGAAGGATTACGCAGTAAAGGTTTAGTGAGACAAAGAGTGAGACATAAAAAACGTAGAGGGCTCAGGAGGTAGAGCCGAGCGCTCGTCTGGTTAATCAGAAGATTCCCGGTTCGATTCCGGCTCCTCCCGGCGGCGTGTCCGAGTGTCCTGAGCAAGACACTTAAGCCCTGCTCTCTCCCGGTGAGCAGATTGGCACTTGGTATGGTCGCCTCCGCCGTCGGTGTGTGAGTGAATGTGAGGCATAAATGTAAAGCGCTTTCTCCCTCTCTCTCTCTCTCTCTATCCATCTTTCTCTCTCCCTCCCTCCCTCTCTCTCCCTTCTTCTCTCTCTTCCTCTCTCTCCCCCTTCTCTTCTCTCCATCTCCCTCTATCCCCTTCTCTCTCTCTCCATCTCCTCTCTCCCCCTTCTCTCTCTCTCCATCTCCCCCTCTCTCTCTCTCTCTATCCATCTTTCTCTCTCCCTCCCTCCCTCTCTCTCCCTTCTTCTCTCTCTCTCCCCGTTCTCTCTCTCCCCCTTCTCTCTCTCCATCTCCCTCTATCCCCCTTCTCTCTCTCCATCTCCCTCTATCCCCCTTCTATCTCTCTCCATCTCCCCCCTCTCTCTCTCTCTCTCCATCTCCCTCTATCCCCCTTCTCTCTCTCCATCTCCCCCCCCTCCTCTCTCTCTCTCTCTCTCTCCTCTCTCTCTCTCTCTCTCTCTCTCTCTCTCTCTCTCTCTCTCTCTCTCTCTCTCTCTCTCTCTCTCTCTCTCTCTCTCTCTCTCTCTCTCTCTCTCTCTCTCTCTCTCTCTCTCTTCCTCTCTCTCCTCTCCCCCCTGGTTGGTTTCCTTGTTCCACAGCTCCTCCATCAAGATGCCATACAAGTTGGAATCCATCTTGAGTGCTAGAGACCAAGACACACACACACACACACACACACGTACACACACACACACATGCACACGCGCACACACACACACACACACACACACGCACACACAGCACACTATTACACACTATTACACTATTACACACTATTACACTATTACACTATTACACACTATTACACTATTACACACTATTACACTATTACACTATTACACTATTACACAAATTACACTATTACACTATTACACACTATTACACTATTACACACTATTACACTATTACAACTATTACACTATTACACTATTACACACTATTACACTATTACACACTATTACACAAAATTACACTATTACACTATTACCACTATTACACTATTACACTATTACACTATTACACACTATTACACAATATTACACTATACACTAGCACACTATTACACTTTTACACACTATTACACACTATTACACTATTACACTAGCAGACTATTACACTTTTACACACTATTACACACTATTACACTATTACACACTATTACACTATTACACACTATTACAATATTACACTTGTTGTGAAGGATCAGATTAAACCGAATATATATATTTATTTATGGATATATATTTAATAGTATTTGTATATCGTTTGATATCCCTTGTATATTCCTTGTACATATACACTGAATATCCCTTTGGTCTACTAACAGCCCATAATAGTTTCATTCTCTCATTGGACAAGAACTTGGCGCCAGCAGCCAAGCCCCTTGGTTCAGTGGCTCGGGAGGTAGAGCAGTCGTCTGGCAATCCGGAGGTTCCCGGTTCGATTCCCGCTCCTCCCGGGCAGCGTGTTGATGTGTCCTTGAGCAAGACACTTAACCCCTAATTGCTCCCGATGAGCAGGTTGGCACCTTGCATGGTTGCCTCCGCCGTTGGTGTGTGAATGTGTGAGTGAATGGGTAAAAATGTGAGTAACAAATTGTAAAGCGCTTTGGATAAAGCGCTATATAAAAAGCAACCATTTAGCCCCGGTTCCGCGTAGGAATACGTCTGCCGAAATACGAATGGTACTATTTGTTCACAGCGCATATATATATGGCGCAAGTAAAGTAGAACTTCCCTTAGCCCTTAGTTCTTTACCCTCCAACCTAGTGGCAAGACGTTAAGCCTCACCCACGATACACGTGTGGTGCAGTATGGTCAACTTGGCCTCAGAATGGCATTGAGACATCGTGTGGATTAATAGTTGAATTGTCATAGTTTGGCACTATACCGTCGAGTGGGACGTATTTCTATTAAGTTAATAATAGTCTATTATGTATGTGCATCGTTCGGTTAGAGTTATAAAGTGAGCAGTACCCCCATCGTTTTCTCGCGTTATCTAGAGTCTTAACCAGGCTGGGCAGACCACGTGTGGTGCTTTCATCCAAGGAGTTCTGGGCAAGGACGAGTGGACCTGCACATTGGATTACCTTACCCGGACGACGGCGAGCCCTACACGGCTTGGATTATCTACTTGCTTTGGGTGCTTTGATTATGCCATGGATAACAGCCAACACTGGTAAGTGTTGGAACTACCCCCGAGAGGAGTCCAGGTGAGACGGCGCTCTAACCCGAGTGAGGTCGCCTCACGTCTCTTCGTTGTGGACCGGCAGCTACCGTCTACAAGAGGGCCCAACTGTATTCATCTGTGGACCAAGGTTCTGTGGGCACCGTGTTCAGCACTCTGAATTCTCCCAAGAAATCGTTGGCCAGATGGGATATCGCCAGCGGCTCTCCTAACCCCCCCCCCCCCCCCCCCTACTGACTTACAACCAGCGGGACCCCCTTTAGTGTATCCAGCTATAATCATTAAGTACCATCGCTATAGTTCCCTAAAGAACCAGGTTGTATACTTGCTTCCTGCGTAACCAGAGATTGGACATTCAATGTTGATTTGCCTACGAATACTCATTTGCCTTACAAGTGCATTCAAATCATAAATGTCATTACGTGAACGTTGTATATACCCTTTGCTATATATTAAGATTCGACGGATACATTTGTGTGGACTTGGTTTCATCAGGTGGGAAAGTGTTCATCATATCTATATCATGTACTGTGTGGCCAGTAGTTAAAGTACATAAAGCGGTAGTGGTTTAATGATACCATACTTATCAATACAGTCAGGGAATTGTAACCCCTCAGTTACAATTGGTCCTTCGAGCCGGAGGGTAACTAGTGTAATATTAATATAGTGTTATTAATATTGAAATGGCCTATGATGAACACTCCACGAAACGGTCCTCCTAACGTAGAACGCCGCGGCGCAGACGACAGACACCTCAGTACTTAGAGGATTACGCTGTCAGTCAACTACCTAGCCTTCTACAAACGGTAAACGCGGTAAAAGTAGAAAGTAAAATTATGTCTGACCTTAACGACCAGGTTACCCCGACCACAGAGGCCCTAGTGGGTTCTAATGTAACTGACCAAGCTCACGGTGGGGACCAGGAGGGAGCTGACATGCCTTTACCCCCCGCCAATACCGAAGAAGTAGTCCCCGACCAGCCCCGGGGAAGACAACCCTACAGAGAGAGAACTCTGCACGGAAGAAGAGGAGGAGAGCGCCGAGGAAATAGAGCTCCAGGACTCCCCAACGAGTACCGCCAGGAGCGGCTCACCTCTACAACCGTCTTCCCCCAGCGAAGCGGAGAGGATGCTATCACAGGCGTTCCTCGTCAGCCTGACAGCCTCTACCGAACGTGATCGACTCCAGGGTGAACGCGATCGACTTCAGGGTGAACGCGATCGACTCCAGACACAGCAACGGAGCGAAGAAGAGCGCATACGCCTGGAGATGAGACGCCTTCAGACGGAAGAGAATATGGCAAGAGACCGAGCAGACACCCAGCGTGCCGCTGCCGGTGCCCAAAGAGAAGCAGAGCGCGACCTCGCTCTCATCCAGCGCGAAACCGAGCGCGACAGACTACAAGCCGAGCGCGACAAGCTACAAGCGCAACTAATGGAGCAGCTGATCCTCAAGGCAACACCCTCTCCCTCCGCCAGGGGTTCAAGGAACTCGTCGAGACAACAGTCAAGGGCAGCGTCTCCTAACCGAGCAAGCGACCCTGAACTTGACCAACAGACCAAGCCTATACCCCCCGCAGACCCCCTTCCCCGACCGGTCCAAGCGAGACCCAGCTACAAGGAAGGAGCAGCATACACTGCGGAGAAGCTAAATAAACGACTACAGGATCTAGAGGACCTGATAGAAGAAGAAGAGGGAGAGGAGGAGAACCAAGCCCGACGACAGCACAGTACTCCACCGGACCAGGAGGTCCAGTACAGCCCAGGCTATACCCCCGCGGCGCTGCGCTACAGACCCCCGACTCTATTCACGGGTGAGCACGACGCACGACCAGCCCCGAGGAATAGCACCTGGACCAGCGGGCCATGGTACCCTGCCGGTACCAGCCCACAGAGAGGCGCAAGAGGAGACTCGCCTAGGAGGCCTCTCCCCCAACGCTCGCCGATGTATCAGCCATCCACGGCGTCATACATTGCCACACCGACCATCCCAGACTTCACCCATGAGAATCGGGCACAGTACACGGAGCTCCGAATGTGCTTAGAGACAATGATGGTGGATGTCGTTGATGAACGTCACAAGTATGCAATATTACTGAAGCACCTGAAAGTACCCCGAGCGCACAATATAGCGCTAGCCTATGCCACCTCTACGACCCCATACACCGCGGCTCTAGCAGCGCTGGACCAGAGATATGGACGTATATGGGATTACGTAATCCAAGAGATAAGACATATTGACCGCCTACCCCCAGCAACAGACAATCGCTCATTAGACGACCTGTCTATAAAAGTGCAGTCCCTGGTAGGGATGCTGGGAGCGCAACGAGAAAAGGGTATGCACGAGCTATACGCCAACTCTAACGTCGAGAGGATTTTAGAGAAGCTGCCACCCGCCAGACAAGCGCGCTTTAGGCGGCAGAGAGACCACCGTGATCCTAACGGTCCCGAACCATCCCTCCTCGATCTAGCCGACTTCCTGGCGAGAGAAGTCAGCAGCTTACGACTGGATACGTTCGTGCGGAGCACACCAAGCTCCAGAGAGGGACCCAGGAGAATAAACGATGGAAGAAGATCAGTGACTGTCATGCACCAATCAGAATCAGTACCGAGCAGTAAGAACCACAGTACCCCCTCGAGAAAAGAGAAGTGGAAGATGGTGTGCCCGTACTGCAAGAAGGAACACTGGCTGTCACAATGTGACCTGTTCACAAAGATGAATGCAGAAGAAGTGAGTCAATGGATAAAGTCCAACAGGCGCTGTTACCGATGTGCGCGCAGTCACATGGCAGCCGAGTGCCGCCTAAAGAAGAGGTGCAGTCGGTGTGACGGAGCCCACCTAGATGTCCTACATGACAGTAACAGAAGAAAGCCTGCACCTGCACCATCGAGCACTGCACCTGCACCATCGAGCAGCACCAAGGCAAGTGTCATGTACATTGACCCCGCCAGCAGCAGCGGCGCCCAAGTGCTCTTAAAGGTAGTCCGTGTAACATTGAGCTACCAAGATAAAGTCATGGACACTTACGCCGTCCTTGATGACGGGTCAGAGAAGACCCTTCTGCTCGCGTCCGCTGCGGCCCAGCTGGGACTGCGGGGGAGCGAGAACCAAATGACGATTCGGACAATAAGAAGAGATTTAAAGACGATAAAAGGCGAGAATGTCTCCTTCACTATCGCAGCAAGCGGGCAGCCAGAGCGACGGTATAGGATTACAAATGCTTTCACCAGCCAAGAAATAGGACTATCACAGTACACCTACCCCATCGCCAAGCTGATGGATAAATATGTGCACCTGCGTCAACTACCTATCCCGCTCATAGACGGCGCCACCCCGACCCTGCTGATAGGCTCCGACCATGCAGACCTCATAGTCCCGATAGACCGGGTCCATACAGGACCCAGAGGCTGTCCTGCAGCAGTCGAGACCCGCCTAGGATGGACACTACAAGGCCCCCTCGCTAAATCTCTCAACCGAACAGCAGCCACTAGCTGCCTCCACTCCAGAGTGACAGAAGAAGACACCACTCTCCTGCAGCATGTCGAGAGGCTATGGACACTAGAGACAATGCCCTTTAAGAACGAAAAGAAAGACATTCGTTCTAAAGAAGACATTTACGCCATAAACCTCCTCGAGCAAGGGACAAAGAGAGTCACAGTCGGCGGAGTGATGAGATACGCAACTCCACTCCTGAGGCGAAAGGGAATGCCCACCTTACACGCCACGAAAGAAGCTACGGAGCGGTATCTACTGAACACAGAGCGGCGCCTAGCCAAAGACCCCGCTCAAGAGAGTGTGTACCGCGCTGAGATTGAGAAGCTAATCACAGCGAGACACGTAATGAAGATTGACATTAAAGAGGCCGATCAGACGACCGAATCATGGTACGTGCCGCTCCACAAGGTCCACCACAACGGCAAGGATCGCATTGTGTTTAACTGCAGCTACCAGATCGGATCCCAGAATCTGAATAAAGAGCTCTTGCCCGGCCCCACACTCGGCCCCTCTCTACTAGGCGTGCTACTACGCTTCCGCCAGGACAAGGTGATATCAAAGGGATGTTCCTGCAGGTGAGACTAGTGGAGGAGGATAAGCCCCTACTGCGGTTCCTATGGAGAGAGAGGATCGGAGATGAGCACCCAGCCATCTACCAATGGGAAGTCCTCCCCTTCGGAACCACATGCAGCCCGTGCTGTGCTACATTTGCACTGCAGAAACACGTCGCAGAGGACCCAGCAGCAGATGAAGAGGTCCGACACAGTGTGAAGAACAGTTTCTACGTGGACAACTGTTTACAAAGCGTTTCGACCCAAGAAGAAGCTGAGGCTCTCCTACTCAAGCTACGCGCCTCCCTGATCAAAGGCGGCTTTGATCTCAGGCAGTGGGCCAGCAGCGACCCGCACGTATTGCGCAGCCTCTCCCCCGCGGACAAGGCTGCCAGCAGCGAGACCTGGATGGCGACAATCCCAGGAGAAGCCCAAGAAATGACACTAGGACTAGTCTGGCGCTTCAAAACAGACTCGCTCCACTATAGACACAAACCCCTGACCACGGAGCAGGGAAGGTCGACGGCGATACCGACCACCAGACGGAGTGTGTACAGAACACTCGCCAGACAATATGACCCGTTGGGATGTATTCTACCTTACACCACCAGGGCAAAGATGATTGTACGAGCACTATGGGACAAGGACCAGGGCTGGGACGACCCAATACCCGCACACCTTGCCTCCACATGGAGAGAGTGGGAGACGGAGCTCCGCTCACTCCCAGGCGTCAATATACGCCGCAGCTACTTCCCACCCACAGTGAGGCCAGAGACATGCAAGATGGATCTACACGTCTTCAGTGACGCCTCCGAAGTAGCCTATGGATCGGTGGCCTACTTGCGTGCCCAAGAGAAGGGAGGAGAGATACACACCGCTTTCATCCTGGCTCGCTCAAGAATAGCCCCACGAAAGCAACAATCTATCCCGCGTCTAGAGCTCTGCGCAGCCCTAGCAGGAGCGCATCTAGCCACGTTAATCCAACGTGAACTCACCATTCCGGTGCACAGAACAATCTTGTGGTCAGATTCCATGACAGTACTCACATGGATCAAGTCTCCACTCCAGAGTGACAGAAGAAGACACCACTCTCCTGCAGCATGTCGAGAGGCTATGGACACTAGAGACAATGCCCTTTAAGAACGAAAAGAAAGACATTCGTTCTAAAGAAGACATTTACGCCATAAACCTCCTCGAGCAAGGGACAAAGAGAGTCACAGTCGGCGGAGTGATGAGATACGCAACTCCACTCCTGAGGCGAAAGGGAATGCCCACCTTTCACGCCACGAAAGAAGCTACGGAGCGGTATCTACTGAACACAGAGCGGCGCCTAGCCAAAGACCCCGCTCAAGAGAGTGTGTACCGCGCTGAGATTGAGAAGCTAATCACAGCGAGACACGTAATGAAGATTGACATTAAAGAGGCCGATCAGACGACCGAATCATGGTACGTGCCGCTCCACAAGGTCCACCACAACGGCAAGGATCGCATTGTGTTTAACTGCAGCTACCAGATCGGATCCCAGAATCTGAATAAAGAGCTCTTGCCCGGCCCCACACTCGGCCCCTCTCTACTAGGCGTGCTACTACGCTTCCGCCAGGACAAGGTGATATCAAAGGGATGTTCCTGCAGGTGAGACTAGTGGAGGAGGATAAGCCCCTACTGCGGTTCCTATGGAGAGAGAGGATCGGAGATGAGCACCCAGCCATCTACCAATGGGAAGTCCTCCCCTTCGGAACCACATGCAGCCCGTGCTGTGCTACATTTGCACTGCAGAAACACGTCGCAGAGGACCCAGCAGCAGATGAAGAGGTCCGACACAGTGTGAAGAACAGTTTCTACGTGGACAACTGTTTACAAAGCGTTTCGACCCAAGAAGAAGCCGAGGCTCTCCTACTCAAGCTACGCGCCTCCCTGATCAAAGGCGGCTTTGATCTCAGGCAGTGGGCCAGCAGCGACCCGCACGTATTGCGCAGCCTCTCCCCCGCGGACAAGGCTGCCAGCAGCGAGACCTGGATGGCGACAATCCCAGGAGAAGCCCAAGAAATGACACTAGGACTAGTCTGGCGCTTCAAAACAGACTCGCTCCACTATAGACACAAACCCCTGACCACGGAGCAGGGAAGGTCGACGGCGATACCGACCACCAGACGGAGTGTGTACAGAACACTCGCCAGACAATATGACCCGTTGGGATGTATTCTACCTTACACCACCAGGGCAAAGATGATTGTACGAGCACTATGGGACAAGGACCAGGGCTGGGACGACCCAATACCCGCACACCTTGCCTCCACATGGAGAGAGTGGGAGACGGAGCTCCGCTCACTCCCAGGCGTCAATATACGCCGCAGCTACTTCCCACCCACAGTGAGGCCAGAGACATGCAAGATGGATCTACACGTCTTCAGTGACGCCTCCGAAGTAGCCTATGGATCGGTGGCCTACTTGCGTGCCCAAGAGAAGGGAGGAGAGATACACACCGCTTTCATCCTGGCTCGCTCAAGAATAGCCCCACGAAAGCAACAATCTATCCCGCGTCTAGAGCTCTGCGCAGCCCTAGCAGGAGCGCATCTAGCCACGTTAATCCAACGTGAACTCACCATTCCGGTGCACAGAACAATCTTGTGGTCAGATTCCATGACAGTACTCACATGGATCAAGTCTGATTCATGCAGATACAAAGTCTTCGTGGGAGTCAGAGTCACCGAGATTCAAGAGTTAACAGAAGC
Source organism: Notolepis coatsorum (assembly GCF_963971535.1). Lineage (NCBI taxonomy): Eukaryota > Metazoa > Chordata > Actinopteri > Aulopiformes > Paralepididae > Notolepis > Notolepis coatsorum. The sequence continues at coordinate 30,128,065 of NC_140174.1, read as the reverse complement.
AACAAGCTGGCGGTATGTGGACACCAAACACAACCCAGCTGACGTCATCACCCGGGGAATGTCCCTAGATGACCTCACCCGTCACAACATCTACAGTGACGGACCAGAGTTCCTCAAGCTCCAGGAAGGAGAGTGGCCTACGCCCACCCCACGGGAGGCGAGTAAAGAGGAGGCTGAGAACAAGAAACCTATGTTCTGTGGACTGAGCACAGTCGCCTCCACAGACCCCAACATAGATGACTGCCTCACCCTACAGAGTGCGCAACTAAAGACATTTCTGAGGCACCACCCAGAGATTCAGCCCACCACTGCCGACATTTCAGCAGCTGACTACGAAGAAGCAGAACTTCTTCTACTACAACGAGCCCAGAGAGACTCGTTCCCCGACGAGCTAGACTGTCTACAGGGAGGAAAGCCTGTCCCATCAGACAGCAGACTGCTCCACCTGGCACCCGAGAGTGACGCCCATAATCTCATCAGAGTGGGTGGTCGTCTGCGGAGAGCCCCCGATCTACCGGATGACGTTAAGTACCCGATAGTCTTGAACAGCCGACACAAGGTCACAGAGCTGATCATAAAGAAATACGACGAGGATGTACACCACGCAGGAGCAGAGAGAGTCTTCGCGGAGATCAGACGTCGCTATTGGATACTTCAAGGGAGAGAAGCAGTGCGACGCTTCCAGCGAACCTGTCTAGACTGCCGAAAGTGGCGCGCGCAGCCCAGCATACCCCGGATGGCTGACCTACCTCCCTGTCGCCTCCGACTCGGCGACAAGCCCTTTCACTCCACAGGCATGGACTGTTTTGGCCCGTTGTATATAAAGAAAGGAAGAGGAACCGAGAAGCGGTGGGGTATTGTATTCAAATGCATGACCACCAGAGCGATACATATCGAACTCCTTCCAACCATGAGCACAGACTCATTCCTTATGGCCTTCCGAAGATTCACATCACGGAAAGGAAAACCGTCTACATTGTTGTCTGATCACGGGACAAACTTCAGAGGCGGAGAAAGAGAGCTGAGAGAGAGCTTCCAAGCTATGGGCCCAGAACTTAAGACCCACCTCGCTCCATCCCAGATTGACTTCCAGTTTAATCCCCCGAACGCACCCCACTTCGGTGGAACCTGGGAACGAGAAGTACGTTCTATAAAGACAGCCCTGTACGCCGTGCTTGGGGCCCAGACTGTAGCGGAAGAAGTCCTAATGACAGTCCTCACGGAGATCGAGGGAGTATTGAACTCCAAGCCCCTCGGCTACGTCTCCAGTGATATAGCAGATGTCGACCCAGTCACCCCCAACACACTCTTGATGGGGCGGCTGGACCCCGCGCTACCCCAGACAATGTACAGGTCTGAAGAAGCGAACGGCCGAAGAATGTGGAGGTACAGTCAAGTACTAGCTGACAAGTTTTGGAACAGCTTTCTACTCCACTACCTACCGTCTCTACAGACCCGCCAGAAGTGGGTAAAAGAGAGAGACAATTTGACAGAAGGAACAGTCGTCATGGTTATCGACCAGTCACTACCCAGAGCTATGTGGCCGGCTGGCCGCGTAAGCAAAGTGATCACCGGTGCCGATGGCAAGGTCCGAGCAGCTGAGGTGCTCGTCCAAGGGCGAACTTACACACGACCCGTGGCGAGGCTAATAGAACTGCCCAGACTCCCAGACACTATCGATGACGACCATGACCCCATGACTTTGTGAGTTGACTGACCCTTACAGCGGACCTTGAGTGGTAGACAGTGCGGTCAATCTGTCTCTGCTTAGCTAATTAGGTGGGACTAATTAGGGGGCGGCTGTTGTGAAGGATCAGATTAAACCGAATATATATATATTTATGGATATATATTTAATAGTATTTGTATATCGTTTGATATCCCTTGTATATTCCTTGTACATATACACTGAATATCCCTTTGGTCTACTAACACATAATAGTTTCATTCTCTCATTGGACAAGAACTTGGCGCCAGCAGCCAAGCCCCTTGGTTCAAGTTCAATCGTGCCGACAAACATGTCGTTACTAGCCCCGGTTCCGCGTAGGAATACGTCTGCCGAAATACGAATGGTACTATTTGTTCACAGCGCATATATATATGGCGCAAGTAAAGTAGAACTTCCCTTAGCCCTTAGTTCTTTACCCTCCAACCTAGTGGCAAGACGTTAAGCCTCACCCACGATACACGTGTGGTGCAGTATGGTCAACTTGGCCTCAGAATGGCATTGAGACATCGTGTGGATTAATAGTTGAATTGTCATAGTTTGGCACTATACCGTCGAGTGGGACGTATTTCTATTAAGTTAATAATAGTCTATTATGTATGGTGCATCGTTCGGTTAGAGTTATAAAGTGAGCAGTACCCCCATCGTTTTCCTCGCGTTATCTAGAGTCTTAACCAGGCTGGGCAGACCACGTGTGGTGCTTTCATCCGAGGAGTTCTGGGCAAGGACGAGTGGACCTGCACATTGGATTACCTTACCCGGACGACGGCGAGCCCTACACGGCTTGGATTATCTACTTGCTTTGGGTGCTTTGATTATGCCATGGATAACAGCCAACACTGGTAAGTGTTGGAACTACCCCCGAGAGGAGTCCAGGTGAGACGGCGCTCTAACCCGAGTGAGGTCGCCTCACGTCTCTTCGTTGTGGACCGGCAGCTACCGTCTACAAGAGGGCCCAACTGTATTCATCTGTGGACCAAGGTTCTGTGGGCACCGTGTTCAGCACTCTGAATTCTCCCAAGAAATCGTTGGCCAGATGGGATATCGCCAGCGGCTCTCCTAACCCCCCCCCCTACTGACTTACAACCAGCGGGACCCCCTTTAGTGTATCCAGCTATAATCATTAAGTACCATCGCTATAGTTCCCTAAAGAACCAGGTTGTATACTTGCTTCCTGCGTAACCAGAGATTGGACATTCAATGTTGATTTGCCTACGAATACTCATTTGCCTTACAAGTGCATTCAAATCATAAATGTCATTACGTGAACATTGTATATACCCTTTGCTATATATTAAAGATTCGACGGATACATTTGTGTGGACTTGGTTTCATCAGGTGGGAAAGTGTTCATCATATCTATATCATGTACTGTGTGGCCAGTAGTTAAAGTACATAAAGCGGTAGTGGTTTAATGATACCATACTTATCAATACAGTCAGGGAATTGTACCCCTCAGTTACAACACTATTACACACTATTACACTATTACACACTATTACACTATTACACACTATTACACTATTACACACTATCACACTATTACACTATTACACTATTACACACTATTACACTATTACACACTATTACTACTATTACACTATTACACTATTACACACTATTTGGGGTACTTTGGGGTATTTTGGGGTCTTTTCTGGTATTTTCTGGTACTTTGGGGTATACTTCGGGGTATTTTGGGGTATTTTCTGGTACTTTGGGGTATACTTTGGGGTATTTTGGGGTACTTTGGGGTATTTTGGGGTATTTTCTGGTATTTTCTGGTACTTTGGGGTATACTTTGGGGTATTTTAGGGTATTTTGTGGTAGTTTCTGGTATTTTGGGGTATACTTTGGGGTAGTTTCTGGTAGTATCTGGTATTTTCTGGTATTTTGGGGTAGTTTCTGGTATTTTCGGGTATACTTTGGGGTATTTTGGGGTAGTTTCTGGTAGTTTCTGGTAGTTTCTGGTATTTTGGGGTATTTTGGGCTAGTTTCTGGTATTTCGGGGTATACTTTGTGGTATTTTGGGGTAGTTTCTGGTAGTTTCTGGTATTTTCTGGTATTTTGGGGTATTTTGGGCTAGTTTCTGGTATTTTGAGGTATACTTTGGGGTATTTTGGGGTAGTTTCTGGTATTTTCTGGTATTTTCGGGTATTTTCGGGTATTTTGGGGTAGTTTCTGGTATTTTGGGGTATACTTTGGGGTATTTTGGGGTAGTTTCTGGTATTTTTGGGTATTTTGGGGTAGTTTCTGGTATTTTGGGGTATACTTTGGGGTATTTTGGGGTAGTTTCTGGTATTTTGGGGTATACTTTGGGGTATTTTGGGGTCGTTTCTGGTACTTTGGGGTATACTTTGGGGTATTTTAGGGTATTTTGGGGTAGTTTCTGGTATTTTGGGGTATACTTTGGGGTAGTTTCTGGTAGTTTCTGGTATTTTCTGGTATTTTGGGGTAGTTTCTGGTATTTTCGGGTATACTTTGGGGTATTTTGGGGTAGTTTCTGGTAGTTTCTGGTAGTTTCTGGTATTTTGGGGTATTTTGGGGTAGTTTCTCGTATTTTGGGGTATACTTTGGGGTATTTTGGGGTAGTTTCTGGTAGTTTCTTGTATTTTCTGGTATTTTGGGGTATTTTGGGCTAGTTTCTGGTATTTTGGGGTATACTTTGGGGTATTTTGGGGTAGTTTCTGGTATTTTCTGGTATTTTCTGGTATTTTGGGGTATTTTGGGGTAGTTTCTGGTATTTTGGGGTAGTTTCTGGTATTTTGGGGTATACTTTGGGGTATTTTGGGGTAGTTTCTGGTATTTTGGGGTATACTTTGGGGTATTTTGGGGTAGTTTCTGGTATTTTCTGGTATTTTCTGGTATTTTGGGGTAGTTTCTGGTATTTTGGGGTATACTTTGGGGTATTTTGGGGTAGTTTTTGGTATTTTCTGGTATTTTCTGGTATTTTGGGGTATTTTGGGGTAGTTTCTGGTATTTTGGGGTATACTTTGGGGTATTTTGGGGTAGTTTCTGGTATTTTCTGGTATTTTGGGGTATTTTGGGGTAGTTTCTGGTATTTTGGGGTATACTTTGGGGTATTTTGGGGTAGTTTCTGGTATTTTGGGGTATACTTTGGGGTATTTTGGGGTAGTTTCTGGTATTTTCTGGTATTTTCTAGTACTTTGGGGTGATTAGTAGGACCCATGGGCAGGGTAATAGTAGAAAGACGTAAATATAGGAAATACAATTTTATTTGAATATAAAGATATGAGAAAAAAGTGTCTGTATGCCCTATCGGTTATATTATACGTTACAATAAATATAGGCAATTTTCATTTGTTATCCAAATATATACTATGAGTAAGAGTAAAAAGTGTGTGTGTGTCTGTTTGTGTGCATTTTTCAAGTGTGTCTGTCCGAAACCACGATAACTCATGCACAATGATGCCAGTAACTAGTTACTAAGTATACTAGGTCCGCTACTGTTCCTAATTTATGCAAATGACATGTCGTCAGCTTGTGACTGCAACTTGTTCCTGTTTGCGGACGACTCAGCCCTGCTGGTCTCTGACAAGAACAAGTTACAGGTTGAAAAAACCCTCAGCTCAGAACTAGGCAAAATCTGCATATGGCTCGCTGATAACAAACTATCATTACACATGGGCAAAACAGAGTTCATTCTCTTCGGTTCAAATAACAAACTCAGCAAGACCGACGGCTTCTCAGTTACAGTGGGTGACAATATTGTCACAAGGAAAGAAGATATTACCTACCTGGGTTCCATCCTAGAGGCAAATCTTTCCTGTGACAAAATGGCATCCAATGTAATAAAAAAAGTCAACCAACGAACACGATTCTTGTACCGGATCTCCTCACTGGTAAACAAGAATACCCTGAAGACTCTAGCAGGAGCACTCATTCAAGGGTACTACGACTATGCTTGCACCTCATGGTACCAAAGCACCTCAAAGGCGCTAAAAACAAAATTACAAACATCTCAAAACAAACTGGTCAGACTACTGCTTGACCTTACTCCTAGAACCCACCTCACCCCTGCCCACTTTGACAACCTAGGATGGCTTAGAGTAGACGACAAAGTACAGCACCTTGCAATGGGCATGGTCTACAAGATACACTACACGACCAAGGTACCCATGTACATGACAAAATACTTCCCAAAGGTCAGTGAATACCACGATCACAACACCAGAGGGAGCTCCACAAATCATGTTAAACCCAGATTTGGCTCAAACAAGGGACTAAACACGTTTCGCAATTATGCCACATCAATGTGGAACGCCCTACCCAAAGCTGTAAAGGAATGTGAATCACTACCCACTTTCAAAAACACTCTCAAAAAACACCTAAGGGAGACTGCAACTAGAAACTGGCCCCTGTAATTGTCCGAACACAACCCCCTCCAATGTACAGTAAATTACCAAGTATGGTCTTGTCAATAATCCAATGTACAGTGTTGTTTGTACAGTTGTACAGTGTCCCCCACCCACCCCTCCTACGCAACCCCCCCCCCCACTCCTACCCAACCCCCCCCCCCCCCCCCCCACACTCCTACCCAACCCCCCCCCACCCACCCAACCACCTCCAATGTACAGTCCCCCCCCCACCCCCACCTACCCAATCCAATGTACAGTTTCTACGCCTAATGTATATACTCTTTTCTTTCTGGACTCTTTTTGTATCACAAACAGTACTGTAATTGCAAATCTGGTATGTCATAAATGTATAGATGTAGCAGTACTGTCTATCTGTATGTCATATATGTTACGATGAATTGAAAATGGGGGACCCTGATGTAAACAAGACGAAAGTCTTTCTCTGGTCTGCATCCCCTTAACAATTGTATGTATTGAGCTGTACTGTACTGTACCCATTCTGCAATCTGTTAATAAAGTTTCATTCATTCATTCATTCATTCAAGTAACTAGTTACTCTAATCTGATTACTTTTTTCAGTAAATAGTAATCTAACTTGTTCATAGCTGATTTTAGAATGGCTTCAGCATGAAGTTAAAGGAACTATCCAGTCTGTTTTATAGTGTACTTTGGCTACTTGAGAGAGTGAGAGAGAGAGATTCATGTTACGCGCGACTTGCGGAGTACGCACTGAGTCCGTTGTCTCAGAATGGATTTGATAGAGAGAGGTAGAGGTAGAGAGAGAGAGAGAGAGACTGGATAACGTTATCACTTACCTAATGAGACATGGTGATGTTGCTTCCCAGAAGCAAAAAAGACGATGACTTCGTAACCTAGTTAGTTTGATAATCAAGTAATCAGTAAAGTAACTAGATTACTTTTTAAAGGAGTAATCAGTAATCAGATTATTTGTACAAGTAATCTGTGGCATCACTGCTCATGCATCTCTTTACCAATTAGGTTCAAACTCGGGCGAGTTTGACTAGTTGACAAAGAAAACCTAATTGACTGCCAGCCAAGGACCTGCACCTTTGAAGTTGTTTTTTTTGTATTTTATTTTTGTATTATTTTTTAAACAAACATATAAACAAACATGACAACACACGATAAGATATACAAGCATTATTAACAGTGCACATCCAATGAAATCACCATATAGTTAAATGTCTTATACAGGATATACCCCCAATACCTGCTATCTAATACCCTACACACATATGCTCTAGCTCGTACCCCCCCCTCCCGGACCCCCCATCGGATAATCCATCCATTATCCCTCGCTCCTAACCAGACACTACCATTATATGCTAGCTTTTATTCTCTCCACGTCTTCTAACCACATTGTCATTTTGGATTCATTGAGACCCAAAATTCTTGCTGTAGATATTTCTTGATAAATCACATCGAGATATGTAATAATCCAGACCTTTCGGCAAATTTTTTCCGGTTGGAACCATCGTGATGCTATCAGCTTTTTAGCCACTGTGATACCCGATAAAACCAATCTCTTTAGCTGTGGATGTACTGCACACTCAAAAACATCATTCAGCAGTAATACAGAGGGGTGTACAGGTATATTCAGAGTTAAGAGATTTGATAATTGCTGGGTCACCTCTTTCCAAAATATCTTAACTGGTGGGCAGTCCCAGTACATGTGCATAAATGTCCCCTCGTCCCCATTTGTACATAAGGAGCATTTGGAGTCTTGTTTAAGACCCATTTTTTTCAGTCTTATAGGAGTAAAGTATGTCCTGTGAATATAGTTAAGATTTATTTGTTGATGGTCCGGGTTCCTTGATGTAAATCGAACATTTGCCCAGGCTTCTTGCCAATCAAAATCACTTTCCAGGTCTGGTATATCCCTCCTCCAGACGGAGTCTAGGTGGAGGGTTTCATACGAGGACGTTAGTAATTGATGATAAAAATCTGAAACAAAACCTCTTGATGTCTCTCTTTCATAGAAGAATTTGTGGTATCTGTGGTGTTCAATTGGTATCTTTAATGGAACACCGTGAGACTTCAAGCATAACAATAACTGTGCGTAAAAAAAAATTGTGGACTCGGTGAGATTAAATTTTTTGCGTATTTCTTCATAACTACAAAAACCCTGTTTGTTAAAAACATCACCTAATGAGTGTATGCCTTGCTTTTCCCATATAGGGAATCTTATAGGTCGTTTTCCAATCAAGAGTGCATTGTTATTGAATAAGGGAGTATGATTATGCCATTTATGTGGGTTAGAATATTTATTTTGTGTTTCACGCCATATCCGGATCGCATGAGTAATTATGGGGCCAAATTTCCGTTCGCATTGCTTAATTGATCATTTAGTGTATGCTATGTCCTTCAGTCTATGTGGGGCTACTATATTTTCTTCTAATTTTCTCCAGGATACTAATGCTTGGGGATCAAACCATGTTGTCAATGGTCTTAAAGTGTACGCCTTAAAATAGTGGAAAAAATCTGGAAATGCCATACCACCGTCTGCTTTGTTTCTCTGTGTGGTGGATCTTTTTATACGTGGTGGTTTGTTATTCCAAATAAATTTGTATGTGGAGGAGTGTAATTTTTTCCAGTAACCCTCTGGAGGGGGTAACAGTAGCATTGAGCTGAAGAAGTTGATTCTAGGTAGTACATCCATCTTAACTATTGATATCCGTGCCTGTACTGAGTTTTTAAGTTTTGACCACCTATCAAGGTTGTCTTTGATTTTGTTTTGGATTTTTATGTAATTGTGCTTCACCGTTTGTCTTATGGTGGGGAATATTTCCACTCCCAAACATCTAAAGTGTTTTACCATAGGTATCTCTTCTGGGAGGGTTATATTTTTTTTTGCAGGGGCGTTAAGTGGAAGGAAAGCCGACTTCGGCCAATTTATCTTAAATCCCGATAAATCTCCAAAGTCCTCAATCAACTTGAGCAGATGAGGCAATGTGGTGTTGGGGTTTTGCATGAACAGTATTATGTCGTCTGCATATAAACACATTTTATGTTGTGTGCCCTTGATTACGATTGGTTCTATGGATTGGGATTGTCTTATATATTGTGCTAAAGGCTCTAATGATAGATCGAATAGTCCGGACTAAGAGGGCAACCCTGTCTAGCTGAGCGTGATACCGGAAAGATTCCGGAGTTGATTATACCTGTTGTAATCATGGCCGATGGGTCTTTGTATACTACTTTAATCATATCAATGAAACCTTTACCTAACCCCATCCTTTCTAATACTGCCCATAGATACGACCATTCCAGCCTGTCAAAAGCTTTCATTGCATCCAGGGACAGCATCGCCTTAGGTATGGTGTCGTCCTTGTCAGCATCTAGTACGTGCAGTAATCGTCTTATGTTATCAGTGATCAAGCAGCCTCTTATGAAGCCAGTTTGGTCCGGATGAACTAAAGACGTCATATGCTTTTGTAATCTGATGGCTAATACCTTAGAGTACAGTTTGATATCGGTTCCGAGGAGGCTTAAGGGTCTATAACTACCGCACTCGGTGGGGTCTTTGTCTTTTTTAAGGAGGACTGTTATGAGTGCAATATTGTCGTTCTTATGGAAGTTCCCCTCCTTAACTGAGTATAAAATCATATTTAGCCAAAAAGCTGATCGCATAACGCTGGTTTCAACCGGAAAAAATTTGCCGTAAAGTTTGGTTTCTTACATATCTCGATGTAATTTACCATGAAATATCTACAGCAAGAATTCTGGGTCTCAATGAATCCAAAATGTCAATGTGGTTAGAAGTGGTGGAGAGAATAAAAGCTAGCTTATAATGGTAGTGTCTGGTTAGGTGCGAGGGATAGTGGAGGTACTTCTCAAGGTGGGGTCCGGGAGTGGGGGGTTCGAGCTGAGCATGTGTGTAGGTTTTTTAGATAACAGGTATTAGGGGTATATCTTATATAAGACAACTAACTAAAATGTGATCTCATTGGATGTGCCCTAACAATTAATGCTTGTATATCTTATCGTGTGTTGTCATGTTTGTTTATATGTTTGTTTAAAAAATAATAAAAAAAGAAAATACAAAAGAAAATCATATTTAGTAATAAGGGTCCAATTATGTCCCAACAAGAGAGGTACATTTCTGGTGGGATACCGTCTCTTCCAGGAGCCTTACCTAACTGTTTAGCGTCATCCTCTGAAAGTTTGGGAGATTAATTTGATTAAGATATGTGTCCATTTTGTTTTGATCGAAGGTCGTTTCTGATTTATACAAGTTGGAGTAGAATTCTTTGAATGTCGCGTTTATTTTTTCAGGGTCTGTAACAAGTACTTGTTGTGCTCTAATGGTAGTTATATCTGCAAATTTTGCATGAACTCTTAATCGCATAGCTAATAGGTGAGCTGTGGTGTTCCACAAGGAAGCATACTAGGACCGCTACTGTTCCTAATTTATGCAAATGACATGTCGTCAGCTTGTGACTGCAACTTGTTCCTGTTTGCGGACGACTCAGCCCTGCTGGTCTCTGACAAGAACAAGTTACAGGTTGAAAAAACCCTCAGCTCGGAACTAGGCAGAATCTGCATATGGCTCGCTGATAACAAACTATCATTACACATGGGCAAAACAGAGTCCATTCTCTTCGGTTCAAATAACAAACTCAGCAAGACCGACGGCTTCTCAGTTACAGTGGGTGACAATATTGTCACAAGGAAAGATGAAATTACCTACCTGGGTTCCATCCTAGAGGCTAATCTCTCCTGTGACAAAATGGCATCCAATGTAATAAAAAAAGTCAACCAACGAACTCGATTCTTGTACCGGATCTCCTCTCTGGTAAACAAGAATACCCTGAAGACTCTGGCAGGAGCACTCATTCAGGGGTACTACGACTATGCTTGCACCTCATGGTACCAAAGCACCTCAAAGGCGCTAAAAACAAAATTACAAACATCTCAAAACAAACTGGTCAGACTACTGCTTGACCTTACTCCTAGAACCCACCTCACCCCTGCCCACTTTGACAACCTAGGATGGCTTAGAGTAGATGACAGAGTACAGCAACTTGCAATGGGCCTGGTCTACAAGATACACTACACGACCAAGGTACCCATGTACATGGCAAAATACTTCCCAAAGGTCAGTGAATACCACGATCACAACACCAGAGGGAGCTCCACAAATCATGTTAAACCCAGATTCGGCTCAAATAAGGGACTAAACACGTTTCGCAATTATGCCACATCAATGTGGAACGCCCTACCCAAAGCTGTAAAGGAATGTGGATCACTACCCACTTTCAAAACCTCTCTCAAGAGACACCTACGGGAGACTGCAATTCAACACTGGCCCCTGTAAATATCCTAACCCAACCCCCTCCAATGTACAGTCATTTACCTAGTATGGTTTTGTCAATAGTCCAATGTACAATTTTGTTTGTTTGTACAGAGTCTCCCCCCCCTCAATGTACAGTTTTGCTTGTTTATACAGTGTGCCCCCCCCCCCCCCCCAACCACCTCCAATGTAAATTACCCAGTATGGTTGTCAATATCCCAGTGTACCCAACCCCCCCCACCCAACCTCCTCCAATGTACAGTTTCTACGTCAAATGTATATACTCCCTTTTCTTGACTCCTTCTGTATCACAAACAGTACTGTATTTGCAAATCTGGTATGTCATAAATGTATAGATGTAGCAGTACTGACTATCTGTATGTCATGTATGTCATATATGTCCTGATGAATTGAAAATGGGGGACCCTGGTGGAAACAAGACGAAAGTCTTTCTCTGGTCTGCATCCCCTTAACAATTGTGTGTATTGAGCTGTACTGTATTGTACCCATTCTGCAATCTGTTAATAAAGTTTTCAATCAATCAATCAAAACTTGTTTTAGAACCTTGAGAGTACTGCTGTTGTCTTGTGCTACGTATTTGTATTTCCGATTGTTGTCTGTATATGGCATTAATCTCTTTTTTTAGTACATTAACTTGATTTTCCAGTCGAATCCAGTTGTTGTATTGTAAAGAATTAAATAACATTGAGTAAAGCGTTTCCAGTTCACGCACGCACACACGCACGCACGCACGCACACACACATGCACACACACGCACACACACACACAAACACACACACACACACACACACACACACACACACACACACACACACACACACACACACACACACACACACACACACACACACACACACACTGTAGACAGAAGAACACTCACTCTATCACGCACAGGAGATGACACAGACACAAAAGCACTCATATACACAGTATGCAGAGGCAGATAACCATTATCTCTCTCTCTCTCTCTTTCTCACAAACACAAACACAAACATGTTGTGTGTGCAAGCAGCAGACATGGAAAGAGTATAAAATATCCTACTCAAGTAGAAGTACTGTTACTTGTTGTAACTTGTTGAACATGTACTCAGAGTAAAAGCTACTGTTCCTTTTTTTTCCCTTTTTTCTTTTACAACAAAAGCAGACTCAGGAGTGAGGAGTGAGCGGTACATCATAGTTGATTATAGACAAAGTGACAGCTCTTGTGAGTATATGGATGCTTGAGGCCAAGACGTTTGAGTCACAGGAGAGCACCTGTAGTGTCCTGTAGCCTATAGGGAAGGTTTACAACATATACTATTTACATTTACATTTACATTTAGTCATTTAGCTGACACTTTTATCCAAAGCGACTTACAAGTTCTGTACGACAAGTCATCAGAAAGGGCACAACTCTATCAGCTGAGTAACAATGTTCATCAAAGTGTTGAGTGCTACAGTGTAGGTTAGTTTATTAGGACAAGTGCATGACAGTAAGGTTAGTTAGGGTTAGATTATTATTATTATTTTTATTTTTTTTAGATAATGGTTGAAAAAGTGTGTCTTTAGTCGACGGCGAAAGATTGGACAGGTTTCAGCTGTCCTAACTGGGGTGGGTAGTTCATTCCACCATTGTGGGGCAAGGACTGAGAAAAGGCAGGTTCTCCTTGATGACCCTCCCGGAGCTCGGATAGGAGTGGGTCTGAGTGGGTCTACTATGTTGCCTATACTCAATTTATACCTAGTACCTACTGCTTTCACTGTCTACAACTGTCCTACACTGTAATCAAAGTAATCATAACTACCTACCTCACTAGTCTACCCATCTAGCTGGGTAGACTATGATATCATGATAGCATGTACAATAGTGCTGTATATACCATATATATATACATTTATATATTTAAATGCATTAAATATATATATATATATATATATTCTTACCGTATACTTTATATGTGACCGAGCTCAGCGGTAAGATACTTCTTTCCATATTATGTGTATGTTTGAATGTTTAAAGGCCAACTGGCAGGTTGTATTTTTGTTCAATAAACAATGTGGACTAGGCCAACAGTGACTTTCATGAAGAAGGGAAAAAAGATTATTGAAATTGAGCCAGTTTTAGCGTTTTTATCAAACATTTTGTCTGCCCAACACAATCACCAGGCACGTGGATATTTTAATCCATGGATCAATAACGTGCGTGTGTCATCTTAATGCTGACGTCACATGAGGTGCAGGGCAGCGAGGGGCTCTGAGAGTCACACACAGCTAGTGGCAGGCAGAGAGCCTTGCTACTACTAGCCGAGGAGTAATGAATGATCTGTTTCACCTAACAACACTATTGCTCCGTGATCATAGCCATCCATCTCTAAAGCTAACCACTATTTGTAAAAGCCACAACCACGTTACCATATTTGTAATAATGAAAATCATTGTGTCGCTGTACATAGTGTGTCCACAACGCCAGACGCCAACGTAGCTTAGCTTAGCTTGGTAGCCATTGTGCTAACAACATGCCCCGACGTCTAGCTTGCCAGCCGGCATGAATATACCCGATTTAAAATGGTTCTCTCCTCTTTGTATACCTTTGTCCTCACAAGTATTATGCCAGGGAACTTATGGACACAACAATAGTATTAGTTATAAGGTGTTTGAGCTTGTAGCGTTAGTTAGCTCATAGCTATCGTCACTGATGCACCGAGTGGAGCTAAAGGGGCTACTATCGTATCAACATGCCGGGGCGCATAGCTTGCTAGCCAGCATTCTCGAAACTCCTAACATCACCCGATTTAAAATGGTGTGTGTGCAGTGCTTTGCCCCACATGTCTGAGAAGAGGACCTACACATTTTACTCGTTCCCAAAACTCTTTTACATGCACCACAGTAGACTAACAGATGCTAACGTTAGCGGGGTAACGTTAGCCAGAGCGATATAGCCAGCTTGGTACTATGACCCGGGGATAAGGCGACAGCCCACAGACCAGTAGCGCTGCTGTACTGAACAACAGGCTGCCTAGTGGTAAATGTAGTTCTTTTTTTACGACATTAAAAACATTATAACTACCTTGTTTCAACCAGTTGTAGCTGGTCCATCAAAGACTCCGACGATTAAACCCATTTGCGTCTTGTAAGGCGTCCATTTGGATCAAGGAAATAGCTTTCTGCACTCGTCAAAACTCCTTGCTTACATTCCGTACTTTCATAATCTGTACAAATCTAAAAAATTACAGAGGGAGACTTGTGCCACAAACTGTTGGGCCCGGTCCTAACAATAGCTTGTATCTCACACCTAGAGAGACAATGTCCCCCCACCCCCCCATCTCTATCCACAAGAGAGCCGGATCCCCTTCTCCACCTCAGTGTTCTCCCAGGTGGACATGGGAAAGCTCATTTAACTCATCATTACAAAGCACATTTAACCTACCTTCTGTTTAACTATTAAACCTATATTGATCATAAAGATCCGTCTATGACCACAATACTACAACAATATCTATTAACATCTGTCACTCTGTACTAGGGATGGGCATCTATTTTTGAATATTCAAATAGTCGTTAAATTATGAAAGAAAGAAAACATTTATTTGTTTATGCAAATATAATTGTGTCTAAATAAGTATATTTTCCATTGTTTTTACCGGCACCGCCGAACGGCATGCCAGGTAGCATAACAGTTTAACAGTTAACAGCTGGGAAAACAGAAAAGAAAGATGAAGAAAGAGAGACTGGAGATGTTACAAGGTAGCAATATTTTGTACCTTTGACATGTTGTGTCACTAAGCTCACAAATGTTTTGGATGAAATTGTTTATCAGGTTATCAGGCAGAAACCATGCGTGAAAGTGGGCAAAATCCAGTCCCAATTATTACCCATTACAAAAGGTGTTCCACAAGGATCGATCCTAGGCCCCATTTTATTTACTATTTATATTAACAACACTTTGAGCGCCACGCCTGGTTTTCCTTTTTATCGGCTGAATGCCACCATCGGCGCCAATGTTAACGTTAATATCGCCTAATCTATGTTTTAAATTATGGCTATGTGTCTAATCTGCCCATCGCATTATCAAAGACTATTTTCCAGTCAGTGCTGTCAAGGCAGATTGTTTTTTTATCGCGTCGTTTCCGTTTCAGAGCAGTTAGAAAAGCCCCCGTTTTGATATAAAAAACAGCTCATTCTGGAGCATTCTATGAAAATCGTCTTTTAGTGGAATATTCCACAACGTTGATATTCGTCGGCCTTTTTATGAATCGTTTTCAAATAAACGCTAGATGATCAATATTATACGTGCACGCAAGCACATTACGGCCGCGCACGGATAATCGCCTCGTTGATTTCCTCTCGGACTTTTACAGTGAAACCGAAAGAAGACATTTCACAAAACAGCCTATATCTTCATCAAACTTACTCTGATTATCCTAACACTGATAACATACTGTAGAGTCCTTACCTGACATCAGATGGTATCCAACTGGTATATTCCAATTCCTGATCACCATTCGAAAAAATCGATGTGTATGGATCCAACGCGATACTGTAGAACTCCATGATCAGCGGGGATCTGAGGTTCCAGAATGAACTGTGGTAACCCCGACTGGATCAGTGGACTGGAAAATGTGGAGTACCGGATTTTTTCCCCCATTCATTTTCATTGAGTCCATTCCAAAATCACTTATGTCATCTGGGAGACGACAGGGGGCGCTTTTTTCCACAGTGATCGCCGGCGCCGCTCGGCTATACTCGGGTAGGCTCGGGTGATGCAATAATTTTTCAGATCGCCAAAAAAAGAAAAAAAAAAAAAAAATCAGAGAATTCTCGTGAATGGCTTTCAACCACCTATAAAAAAACACGAGAAATCTCGTGAGTGGCACGGAAAGAGTTAATGATATTATTTTGTCCTTGAAGGGCTGTTAAGCCCACTTATATGCGGATGACAATGAAATTATTTTTTTACGATTTTGCCTGGTTTTTGGGCGAAAATGGGCAGATTTTGACTTTTTTTTTACTTTATTTCGGTTTTAGGGTTAGGGTTAGGTTAAATGCATCCATCTGTATGGAGAATGGGAGGGGTTTGTCTGATGTTAAGGCCTTGAGAACATCACCCACTGCCTTTGGAGCAAGGACCAGAGCCTCTGCCTTTGTTCTTCCTAAAGTCATTTTCTTCACTATTTTGGAATCATGTAGAATCTTTTGATTGAGCTAGTTTTTTTTTTAAAGAAAACATTTATCATTTAGATGCCTTTATTTCATATTCGACGCAGACGGTAGGCTATATATAGCACATTTTGTTTGGTTTTCAGTTTTCAATCCATAATAAGTTAACAGAAAAAATAAGTACACAACCACATTATTTCAACCTAATAAAACTATGTTTATTGTCATTGTTTTAAGAACACAAGATGACTTGGTAATACTCACATTTTGAGTAAAAAGAATCCCACTGGTCACAATGGTGACCGTAATAATGTTTTTGTTATAAGGCTCTGAAAATGTTACTGAATGATGTATCAATGTATTTCCAGCTAAATTGAAATAATAAAGGGTCTCAATCAAATATGTGTAGTGTCACATGACCAGAACACAGCTCAGTCATCGCAAGGTTTAACTGAGGCACACCTCCTCCAATACCTCCCCGGTGAAGGCCAGAGAGAGAGAGAGAGAGAGAGAGAGAGAGAGAGAGAGAGAGAGAGAGAGAGAGAGAGAGAGAGAGAGAGGAGAGAGAGAGAGAGAGAGAGAGAGAGAGAGAGAGAGAGAGAGAGAGAGAGAGAGAGAGAGAGAGAGAGGAGAGAGAGAGAGAGAGAGAGAGAGAGAGAGGGGAGAGGAGAGGAGAGGAGAGGAGGAGAGAGAGAGAGAGAGAGAGAGAGAGAGAAGAGAGAGAGAGAGAGAGAGAGAGAGAGAGAGAGAGAGAGAGAGAGAGAGAGAGAGGAGGAGAGAGAGAGAGAGAGGAGGAGAGGGAAGGAGAGGAGAGAGGAGAGAGGGAGAAGGGAGAGAGAAAGACGTTCAAGTTAACATGCTGCAGCGCCATGTGTAATAAACCGCTGCCCACCTGAGATCCCTGGCACTGTTTTGCTTTACTGATCTCCGTTATCTGGGGCTGTGTTGGTTGGTCCCTTTAAGCTGCACACCGGAGCATCTTTTAATCCAGCTGTTTGCTGTTCTCTGATATTTTCGGACATTTCATTGATGCGTCGCTCGACACTTCGAGGCTGACATGGGGATATCTTTTATCCTTGATTTGATTGTCTCTTTGTTTGGCAAGCCTTCAACATAAGTACACACAGCAGGGTCCTTCTGACACACAAACCCGTAGTAGTCTGTCCACGAGGGCTTGAATGCCAGAATTTCTTAGCTGTGCATCATGACAGAATGCAACGCAGCACCTGTGAACTGCGCGAGGCCAGCTGCCTGTTGACAGCTGAGCACCATGGGATGTACCATGTATTAGCTGTCATAGGGGTGTGCAAACCAGTCAACTTACAAAAAAGAGCCTGTTGGAGGATTTCAACAAGATAAATGCGACAACAGTGCAAAATATTTCACTATAATAAAGCGAAGTAAAAAATATTACAATAATTATTTGATCAATGATCAGGGGGCACAGATGATCAACAGTGGCATGTGCCCCACTGATAGTGGTCTAAATACACCGATGATGCAGATTATGTACAAATAGCTACTCACAATCTACAACATTAATTGAATGCTCTGCAAGATGAGCTTGTAGGCCCTAAGCTTGTACTAAATGCAAGCAAAACTAAATTCATGGTGATCTCTCGGGCCAGAAATATTGATCACAACAGTTTGCATATGCAAACGATATTTGGAATATGGCTCAATGATACATTTTGTTTAAATATTATAGACAACCTTGCCAGTAAATTGATGCAAAAAATTGGTTTCCTGTTCAGGAATAGACCTAGTTTCCCCAATGATGTGTAGAAAGAGGGTTATTGAAGCAGTATTTCTCTCTGTCTTGGATTATGGAGATGTGATTTACAGAAATGCTGCCCCTTCGACTCTTAAACCACTAGATTCTGCTTATCAGATATGATACACACCACTGCATCTTATGAGAAAGTGGGTTAGTCTTCTCTGGCAGATCAACACTGGTATTTATTTATCCGTAAGGCCATTAACAGGAAATTACCTCCTTATCTCACATCACTACTAGTTTGGAACTCTAGACCCTAATGTATATGACATGCTCAAATGATTGGCGTACACTGGAGGTTCCCCATAATACAGACCCAACTTGGAAAATCAGCCTTTTATTATAGTGCCGGCATGGAACTCTCTTCAGCTCTTGCTGAAGATAAAACTACCTATAACACAGGGAAGTTTAGAGGCTTACTTGCAGGCTTGCCTGTAACAGGCTATACCTGTTTTTGACTTAGCCTACTTATAGTAGTTAACCCCTGGGTCTTATGCTGGTGGCACATTTAGCATAAAAGGCTTGACGATTGCATACCCAAAATAATTTGCGATTTATTACTTGAACCACTTATAGCACATGCATGAGTCTGGTCTCTTTTGAAAGGAAACATTCTCAACTTTCTTCCACAACAGAAGAAGAATCACTCTGAGTGCTAATGTAATAGAGTTAGAGGTTTGAACACACTGAAATACAAATAAAAGTGACTCACGTTTTGTTTACTTGTTGCCAGATGCCTGTTTTTGAGTTCCGGCTGAGAGGTAGGAGCTGGAAAACATAACGGTTACATAGCCTGAAGTCTTATCTACAGTACAGGTCCCACAGAAAATTTGTGTTTTACAGATGTTTTTGTAATCCTTGTATCTGCAATAATTAGTCCAAAATGGCAGACCACTCATTGATTTGGACGGTGAATGAGGAATTCTCCAAACAAACAACGTCTTCGTCTTGTTCTCTCCGTTTACCATAGGAATCAGCCCTCATGTTGGCTACAGAATTTCATTGGCTACAAAGGTGGACAGTAAGCTGGACTGAAAGCAGAATGCAGATTCTGTGTTAAAAAAAGCCAGTCTAGGCCTTTTCATTTGAGGAAGCTTAGATCCTTCGACATCAGCAGGTCACTTCTTTATGTCTTCTATCAAGGTATCCTGGCTAGTGTCCTGGTTAATGCTGTTCTCTGCTGGGGGGCAGCATCACGGTTTCTTAAAAAAACGTATAAATAAAATCATTAAAAAGGCTGGCTCAGTGCTTGGCCTCCCTCCTGATTCCCTTGAGATCATCATAGCCAAGCGAACTAGAACTAAACTGAACACCATTTTATCCTTTGAAGGCTGTTCAGTATACACTGTTCAGTATTTTGATGCTCTGCAAAGCTCATTCAGTGATAGGTTGTTGATGCCTCAATGCTCTACTGAGCGATTGAGAAGGTTCTTTGTTCCTGCTGCGATAATTTTTTTTAACAAACACCGTTAGCACTGTGTTGAGAGGCTGTGTTGTGTATCCTGTATTGTATCATGTAACTGTTTCTTTCATGTTTGTATATTTGTATTCGCTATGGTGGCAAACCATATTCCCCTCTGGGATTAAGAAATAAACCATACCCTACCATAACAATAATTTTCAGCGGTGACTGGTCTGTTCAGGACCCGGCCAAACCGGACGTGGTCACTTGTCCGAATGGCTTTAGGTCGAGTGGCGTGACGATCGAAAGGCGGCAAATTCAACTTTCCAACAATGTATTGGTTGATCGGCTAAAATGCAGCCCGGAGCCGACAGACGAGAGCAAAGTTTAAGTCAAAACAAAACCATACGTTAGCGTGGAAGCTCAGACATTTCAAGCATCAACAATCAAGTCAAGTCAAGAGTTTTATTTGTCACGCAATGAATGCTTTTGTTCCTGAAAATAACGTTAGCCTGCTGCAACTTGAAACTATCTAGCTGTTAGCAATGACAGCAGCCAGCTAGCTTGCTTGTTAATTATGTCACGTTTGCCATTAACTTAAGTTAAAAAAACATGTGTGTGTTTGTGTGTGTGGGGGGGGGGGTTGATTAGTAATCGAATAGTTCCCAATAACTATTGAATAATAATTTTGTGAGTTTTGCTCATCCTATAGTCTGTATACCTTCTTATAATCCTATTAACATTTCGGTAGATACGGGGCGGCTACGTAGATAGATAGATAGATAGATAGATAGATAGATAGATACTTTATTAATCCCCTTGGGGAAATTCAGGGTATCTCGCAGCTCACATAGCATACAGACATTTGACCATTCCCAAACAGTAGTTACACATTATGTCTGTATCATGAATTAAAATAAGTACATGATAAAATTCAATCAAATCATACCCATCAATATTAAAATTAAAATTAAAATAGGAGCGTGATTAGATAAAAGCAGGAGTATAAAAACAGGTGTAAGAACAGATGTAAAAACAGGTGTAAAAACAGGTGTAAAAACAGGTGTAACTATAATACGCTGTTGTACAGTCTGATGGCTGTGGGGACAAAGGACCTCCTGTGCCGCTCAGTCCGTGAGTGCAGGGAGATGAGCCGTCCGCTGCGACTGCTGCTCTGCCCCACCAGGGTGTGGTAGAGAGGGTGGTTGATATTGCCCATGATGGCCAGCAGCTTGCTCTGAGTGCGGCTCTCCACCACGGTCCCCAGTGGGTCCAGTCTCCTCCCTACCACTGAGCCAGCCTTCTTGACCAGCTTATCCAGCCGTCTGGTATCCCTGGCCGTGGTATTACCACCCCAACAGACAGCGGCGTAGAGGAGCACACTTGACACCACTGCCTGATAAAACATGTACAACATTTCCCCACACACATTAAAAGACCTGAGCCTCCTAAGGAAGAACAGCCTGCTCTGTCCTTTCTTGTAAAGTGCTTCCGCATTAGCAGCCCAGGCCAGCTTATCATCTAGGTGCACTCCTAAATATTTGTATGATTGCACCGTCTCAATGTTGTTTCCCCGTATGCTGACTGGTTGCAGAGGTGGTTTCGACCTGCGGAAGTCAGTGGGCAAGGCAGTGGGCAAGGCGCTCGCAACGAATGCTGGAGACTGGGCTCGAACAGGATGCCTCCTGTTCGAGCCCCGCTCTCCACATTGCTTTCAGTTTAGCTAGTCGTCCACAGTAATACACATTGGCCGTATTACGGGGAGGGAAACTGAAGGGTGGGGATCGGGCGTTGTGGACAGCGACTCCTACAGGTCGGTTGGTGCGCCTGCGCAGTAGAATCAAGAAGCGACGGGGGCGGGGCCCCTCCAAAGCCCAGACCCCCGACGCTGAAAGATCGAGCCGTGCAGGTGAAAAGATGTGACGGCTGTTACCTCGAGTATCGGAGGGGACTCGTGCTATGTATGACTTAGTCCACATTGCAGCCGGTTTGTGGGAGGCAAGAAACAACGTTCAAAGACAGGGGAGGGTTGAATTGGACGATATGAAAATTGGGATGGGAAAAAAATAGAAAATGGGAGAAAAAGTGGATAAAAAAAAAACATTTCGGTAGATACTATATCTATATCTGTACATATCCTCGTACTAGTTATTCTGCTGGCCAGTACGACTTACTACCATAGTGTCACATACATCTGATTAGCACTATTACCCAGTAGTACTAATTCATATATTTTATACCCAGTTTAATCACCTGTACATTGTATATTACTATTGCACGTTACTGTTACATGTGCACTCTGGTTGGATGCCAAACCTCTTTTCATTGTACCTGTGCTGTATAATGACGATATATATTTTAAACTTATCTGATACATTATTCCTATAGTCTTAAAACTAGACATCCATGGTCAAAAACAACTCTCTTCCAAATCCATAAACTATTAACACTCAAAGAAATTGGTGATGTCATCAGGTCCAAACAATTATTCACTCACTTCACTGTATACCTGATGACATCACCCGTTTCTTATCTCTCTGGTTTCTGGCTTTGGAAGAGAGGAGCTCGTGTTCACAAATATTGACTGGATTTCCCCCTCGGGCCACGAGAATAACATATTGGAATTCTTGATTTGGGTGGCGTTCCCCTTTAATTACCGTTATGAATGCGCTCACCACACAACACTCGTAACATATTTGGATAATTAGCTTTGAAAACACTCATCATCTGAAGACGCGCGCAGCATCTTCATGGACGTGGTCACTTGTCCGAATGGCTTTAGGTCGAGTGGCGTGACGATCGAAAGGCGGCAAATTCAACTTTCCAACAATGTATTGGTTGATCGGCTAAAACGCAGCCCGGAGCCGGCAGACGAGGGCAAAGTTTAAGTCAAAACAAAACCATATGTTAGCGTGGAAGCTCAGACATTTCAAGCATCAACAATGTAACTTTCGCAATGAATGCTTTTGTTCCTGAAAATAACGTTAGCCTGCTGCAACTTGAAACTATCTTGCTGTTAGCAATGACAGCAGCCAGCTAGCTTGCTTGTTAATTATGTCACGTTTGCCATTAACTTAAGTAAAAAAAACAAATCATATGTTCAATGTGTGTGTTTGTGTGTGGGGGGGGGGGGGGGTTGATTAGTAATCGAATAGTTCCCAATAACTATTGAATAATAATTTTGTGAGTTTTGCTCATCCTATAGTCTG
Organism: Notolepis coatsorum; assembly: GCF_963971535.1. Classification (NCBI taxonomy): domain Eukaryota; kingdom Metazoa; phylum Chordata; class Actinopteri; order Aulopiformes; family Paralepididae; genus Notolepis; species Notolepis coatsorum. The sequence goes on along the minus strand of NC_140174.1, from coordinate 30,105,103 downwards.
TATACCTTCTTATAATCCTATTAACATTTCGGTAGATACGGGGCGGCTACGTGGCGCAGTGGGCAAGGCGCTCGCAACGAATGCTGGAGACTGGGCTCGAACAGGATGCCTCCTGTTCGAGCCCCGCTCTCCACATTGCTTTCAGTTTAGCTGGTCGTCCACAGTAATACACATTGGCCGTATTACGGGGAGGGAAACTGAAGGGTGGGGATCGGGCGTTGTGGACAGCGACTCCTACAGGTCGGTTGGTGCGCCTGCGCAGTAGAATCAAGAAGCGACGGGGGCGGGGCCCCTCCAAAGCCCAGACCCCCGACGCTGAAAGATCGAGCCGTGCAGGTGAAAAGATGAGACTGCTGTTACCTCGAGTATCGGAGGGGACTCGTGCTATGTATGACTTAGTCCACATTGCAGCCGGCTTGTGGGAGGCAAGAAACAACGTTTGGACGATATGAAAATTGGGATGGGAAAAAAATAGAAAATGGGAGAAAAAGTGGATAAAAAAAAAAACATTTCGGTAGATACTATATCTATATCTGTACATATCCTCTTACTAGTTATTCTGCTGGCCAGTACGACTTACTACCATAGTGTCACATACATCTGATTAGCACTATTACCCAGTAGTACTAATTCATATATTTTATACCCAGTTTAATCACCTGTACATTGTATATTACTATTGCACGTTACTGTTACATGTGCACTCTGGTTGGATGCCAAACCTCTTTTCATTGTACCTGTGCTGTATAATGACGATATATATTTTAAACTTATCTGATACATTATTCCTATAGTCTTAAAACTAGACATCCATGGTCAAAAACAACTCTCTTCCAAATCCATAAACTATTAACACTCAAAGAAATTGGTGATGTCATCAGGTCCAAACAATCATTCACTCACTTCACTGTATACCTGATCAGGGCCGCCTGGGAGAAATGCGAGGCCCTGTGCGAGATTTAACGCGAGCCCCCCCCCCCCCCCAAAGGTAAAAAACAAAAATTATATATATATATATATATATTTTTTTTTTTTTTTTTATACAGTCAACATATTCTTAAATAATAGCGCTGCCCGAGGCGGGGCATGATACAGTCAACATATAGCAAAAGAGAGAGCGAGAGAGAGCTCCCGTTCTACAGTCAATATACAGTGTACAGAGAGAGAGAGAGAGAGAGAGAGAGAGAGAGAGAGAGAGACACATTGGAAATAAATTGAAATGCTATTTGGCCCTAAACAGAGAGTACACAGTGGCAGAATACCTGAGCACTGTGACTGAAGATCCTTGAGCACAGCCTAGCCATCGAGAAAGGCCGCCATAGGCAGACTGTGTGTGTTAGAAAGAGAGAGAGAGAGAGAGAGAACATGTGTGTTTGTCATGTGTGTGTGTGTTAGAGAGAGACTATAGCATGTATGAGAGATTCAAAAGGACAAAGATCAACACTTAAATCCAACAAGAAGAGGGTCAACAGAGAAACCAAAGCAGCAAGGAGCCAATGGCCGACATCAGCTAAATAGGCTAGCCAGGTACTGTGACACCAGGCCACGTGACACACAGCTTTGGCCAACGGCCCAACGCTACCCAAGCTACACAAACGACCATTCACACACAGCACATGTCGTATCTCCAAATGTTGTGAAGTAGCATATGTTTTGCCTGGAAAAAAACATCGTTATTAACAAAACATTCGGGAGGGGAAGGAAGGAAGAGTGGGGTAATGTCATGACATTTTCATTAATCTTACGTTACCTGCACGAGGAACGCAGGGCGAAAGGCCGCAACACAGGTCTCCACGTTGACGAAAGGCCTCTCGCTGTCGGGACAAAGCTATGGCCAGAGCCTTGTCATGGTGCAGGCCCGACTACATCTTCTGTCAAAGATGATGTCGTAGTCAGAGTGCCAGGGCCTGCTATTCTCAAGGCTAACTGATAGCATCAAACGAACGTTCCCAGCTGACACTAAACAGCTAACTGGCTAACAGTTAGCTCAATCAGGCACCTGGCTGTATGTAGTAGCCGCATAGCATGCTTCTGCGTTAGCTAACAGCTAACAAGCTATGCGGCTACTGTCTACATACAGCCAGGTGCTCTCACCAGGCACACACAGTTAGCTACTAGTAGTACTATATATTAGCTAGTCGACCAGTTTAGCTCCAGAGAGAGAGAAAGATAGATAGGTCAGGTCCACGGCGGGTATATAATCATAGGTTGACTCACCATAACGCAGTATCAATGAATGCGGCGCGGCCGGCGCCAATGGTAAAGTTGGAAGGAGACTTGGCCCACGGTGTAATTTCTTCTTCTTCTTCTTCTTCGAGTACTTTCCGGCAGACTGGACACCTTTCGGCGTATTGCTGCCTAACAGATTTATCTGCTCACAAGTTCTCTTCTCCTTCTTTTGAAAAGACATCCACTCGCCTCGCCTCGCTCCTCTGGATAGGTTAGCTAACGCTAGTTAGCCGTTAGCTAAGCTAGCTACTAGCCGACATCATCATGGCTATCCCGACTGAACCACACGTTAGCACTCAATATTATAACGTAGCTAAAGCTAACTAGCTGTCCCTGTCTTTAGCCGGGATGGCTAGCCTGACTGAACTGTCTAACATGCAACAACTTTCATCTTCAGTCCATCTGCCGAACGATGTCCTCTTCACCTTGGCTGGCATAAACTCCAATGCTGCACGCGCGGAATAGTCAGACGCTACCTTACCTGTAACCCCTCCCCTCATTGAAACCAATGCCTGCTGCAGAGCACCAGAGCTCCAATAGTGACCCAGGTGCAGACCCAGGAACAAGTCATTCTACAAACGTGTCTAATGTGAAATATATAAGCATATAAGCAAAACTAGATTTTAGGTCTGTGATGAAAAAGGGCCTCGCGGGAAGGGGGGCCTCGCAAAAAAATAAAAAAAAATAAAAATAAAATAAAAAAAAATAATAAAAAAATTAATAATTTTTTTTTTTTTTTTTTTTTTTTTTTTTGCGAGGCCCCCTTCCCGCGAGGCCCTGTGCGACCGCACTGCTCGCACACCCCCTGAGGCGGCCCTGTACCTGATGACATCACACGTTTCTTATCTCTCTGGTTTCTGGCTTTGGAAGAGAGGAGCTCGTGTTCACAAATATTGACTGGATTTCCCCCTCGGGCCACGGGAATAACATATTGGAATTTTTGATTTGGGTGGCGTTCCCCTTTAATTACCGTTATGAATGCGCTCACCACACAACACTCGTAACATATTTGGATAATTAGCTTTGAAAACACTCATCATCTGAAGACGCACGCGGTATAACATCATGGACTCTCCTCGCCGTCTGAGGGAGTCGTCTGGAGAGCAGGCATGAAGGTGGGCCTTGGGAGAGGCGGGCAGGGCAGGCATGAAGGTGGGCCGTGGGAGAGGCGGGCAGGCATGGAGGTGGGCCTTGGGAGAGGCGGGCAGGGCAGGCATGAAGGTGGGCCGTGTGAGAGGCGGGCAGGCATGAAGGTGGGCCTTGGGAGAGGCGGGCAGGGCAGGCATGAAGGTGGGCCGTGGGAGAGGCGGGCAGGGCAGGCATGAAGGTGGGCCGTGGGAGAGGAGGGCAGGGCAGGCATGAAGGTGGGCTGTGGGAGAGGCGGGCAGGGCAGGCATGAAGGTGGGCCAGGGGAGAGGCGGGCAGGGCAGGCATGAAGGTGGGCGGTGGGAGAGGCGGGCAGGGCAGGCATGAAGGTGGGCCAGGGGAGAGGCGGGCAGGGCAGGCATGAAGGTGGGCGGTGGGAGAGGTGGGCATGGCAGGCATGAAGGTGGGCCGGGGGAGAGGCGGGCAGGGCAGGCATGAAGGTGGGCGGTGGGAGAGGTGGGCATGGCAGGCATGAAGGTGGGCCGGGGGAGAGGCGGGCAGGGCAGGCATGAAACGCACAGGGGAAGCTGCAGCGGATTAGTTGACGTTATATTGTGTCACATTAGATCCATGGAGACGTGGGGGATTCGGAGGAATGTCTCCCACACCCTGTTCCACCCTCTGGTCACTAGTGCTGGAGGAGAGCAGTGAGCCTCAAATCACACCAGTGGCCCAGGATTAGTGGTGACCAGGGAGACGAACACATAAATCTCTCTCTCTCTCGCTTCTCTTCTCGCTCTCTCTCTCTCTCTCTCTCTCTCTCTCTCTCTCTCTCTCTCTCTCTCTCTCTCTCTCTCTCTCTCTCTCTCTCTCTCTCTCTCTCTCTCTCTCTCTCTCTCTCTCTCTCTCTCTCTCTCTCTCTCTCTGCTTCTCTGTCTCTCTCTCTCTGCTTCTCTGTCTCTCTCTCTACTTCTCTATCTCTGCTTCTATCTCTCTCTCTCTGCTTCTCTGTCTCTCTCTCTGCTTCTATCTCTCTTTATCTGCTTCTCTGTCTCTCTCTCTGCTTCTCTGTCTCTCTCTGCTTCTCTCTCTCTGCTTCTATCTCTATCTCTCTCTGCTTATCTGTATCGCTCTCTGCTTCTCTCTCTCTGCTTCTATCTCTCTTTATCTGCTATTCTGTCTCTCTCTTTGCTTATCTGTCTCTCTCGCTGCTTCTCTCTCTCTGCTTCTCTGTCTCTCTATCTGCTTCTCTGTCTCTCTCTGCTTCTCTGTCTCTCTGCTTCTATGTCTCTCT
>NC_140174.1:30035494-30095494 GCF_963971535.1 Notolepis coatsorum | reverse complement strand
CATCAGATGGAAGCGGAGGGAGAGAGAGGCTGTGTGGTCAGCACTAATATCCCCCTCTGAAGCGGCACGGTGGTGTAGTGGTTAACACTGTCGCCTCACAGCAAGAAGGTCCAGGGTTCGATTCCCGCTTGGGACCATGTTTCCATGATGCCAGGTACCCAGGTGGGGGATCTCCCAGGCCTTTCTGTGTGGAGTTTGCATGTTCTCCCCGTGCTCGCAAGGGGTTCCCCCCCGATAAGATAAACCCAATGGAAAAACATGCACAACAACAGATCGCTAACGCTGTGGCGTCCTTGACGAAGACGGGCAGGAGCACTTAGATTGGTCCCCGGGCGCGGCCCTCGCCGACGCCTGTCTGCTCCCGGCTGCCCTTGGGGGGAAGGACGACGGGATGGGTTAAGCGCAGAGACTAATCGCATCGGCGATCCTACAAAGACAATGCATGCGTGTGTGTTCCGGTGTGTGTGTGTGTGCTAACCGTGTGTGCTAACCGCTAAACATTGAGGATAATTGCATGCCAATTAAAGACCTCTGAACAGGTCCTGCATTATATATTATATGAAGACCCACTGGAAGAACCAGGTTGGGATGTGGAGAAGTGGACCCAAATGCTGACCGGAGGCCGATGACGAGTACAAGTGAAATGAGGGTTTTATTTAAGGAGGTCAGGCAGGCAGGACACAGGCAGAAAACAAGTAACGGCTAGACGCTCAACAGGCTACATGAGACAAACTGATATACAAGCACTGACTGGGGGAATGGAACATAAATATACAAGTGGGTGATGACTAATAGACAACAGCTGGGGGTGATGACCAGGGCCGGACCTAGCACATTTGGCGCCCTAGGCAAGCGTCACCACTGTGCCCCTCCCCCGCAATTTTATATTGGAATTTATTTTATTATGTCAACATATTGTTTGCAGTTATAGAGGGGGGCGCAAAAACTGTGTTCAGCTAAATCTCTTTTTTTATTATATTTTTTAAAAGTTATTTATTTTGGGCCGTTAGCTCTAGGCAACTGCCTACTGTATGTTGCCTGTAGGAAGCTCCGCCCCTGGGGATGACAATGAGGAACAGTTGATGTAGAACTGGGAGAACGGAATGCACGTTGGAGACGTACGAGGACATCTGCAGGACCTGGGTGGGAATACGTTGATCAGGGGAAACACTAGGGAGAGGGGGAGACAGGGTTAGAACTGGAGCTGGATATCAAGGCTGTAACAGCCCCCAAGGGACAGCTCTGGTTTTCCCAGCAGGAAAATCAGGATATCGTTGGTGGAAGTCAGTGATCAGTGCTGGGTCCAACATGTCCCTGGCAGGGGACCACTTCCAGCACCCAGGACCGCAGCCCTCCATGTCCACAGGTACTGGAGGCTCCTGCCATGATGGCAATGTCCAGCAGCCTCCTGGTGGTATAGGTGTCAGAGCCTTCGATGACACAGGGAAGTGGCGGAGGTCGGGGAGCAGGAAGCACGGGGCTGGAGGAAACTGGCGTCACACGGGAGACATGGACACAAAGGGAGCTGGGGAGGCGGACTGCAGATTGGTTGATGACTTCTGTGATGGAGACAGGCCGATGAACTTATAAGTCAGCTTCCATGACTCCACCCTAAGTAGTAGAAGTGGAGAGCCACACCTTCTGGCCAGGGCGATACCGAGGATCAGGAATATGGCATCGTCCGTACCTGGAAGCTGTGCAAAGTTGGGTGGATCGTGCTTTTGTCCAGGTCCAACAAACTCCCTCTCCTGGTCCAGGAAAAGCAGAAGCTGATAACCATGAGCGCAATGGACAGGTAGCAGAGCAGGGGAGTGTGTTGTGGGCGTATTCCAAACAGACCAACTGTGGTGGGGTTGGAGGAGACGAGGCAATGCAGGTAGGTCTCCTGGTCCTGGTTGGCTCACTCTGACTGGCCGTTAGTCTAGGGCTGGAAACCTGATGAGTGAATAGAAGGCCCTCCAGAACTGGGAGATGAACTGAGGGCATGATCCAAAAAGACGTCTGTGGGGAGACAATTGAGCCTGGACTTTCTAAGTGACAGGCCCCAGGCGGTCAGGGTGGGGGGTCATACCTCCAGCAAAATCACCCTGAGTATCGGGTCTCCCCAGGGCTCCGTTCTGAGCCCTCTGCTGTATTCACTGTACACACATGACTGTGTGGCTAGGTTCAGCTCCAACTCCATGGTGAAATTTGCGGACGACACAGTGGTGGTGGGGCTGATCTCTAACAATGATGAAAAGGCCTATCGGGAGGAGGTTGATGTACTGGCACGCTGGTGCCGGGATAACAGCCTACTCCTGAACATTGGTAAAACCAAATACCTGATTGTGGATTTTAGGAGAATACAGCATGGGACACACGCCGCTGTGGATAAACGGGGCTATCGTGGACAGGGTGACCAGAAGTACCTGGGAGTCCACATCACAGATGACCTGACATGGTCTACACACATAGATTCTGTGGTGAAAAATGCGAAACAGCGCCTCTATCAGCTGAGACAGCTAAGGAAGTTCAGAGTATCGGGGAAGATACTCCACTCCTTCTACCCCGGGGCTGTAGAGAGCATTCTGACTGGAAACATCACTGCCTGGTTTGGAAACAGCACGGCACAGGACAGGAAGGCACTCCAGAGAGTGGTGCGCTCAGCTGAGCGTACTACGGGTACTGCACTACTACCCCTGCAGGACTTATATAACAGGAGGTGCAAATCCAGAGCCTGCAGAATTATGAAAGACCCTCACCACCCCCAAAACAGCCTGTTTAAGCTGCTGCGGTCAGACAAGTGCCTACGGTCACACGCTGCAAGAACAGAGAGACTCCGGCTCAGCTTCTTCCCCCATCAGAACACTGAACACTGAACTCTCCACTCACAAATACACATGAGCACACACAGACACACACAGACAGACACACACACACACACACACACACACACACACACACACACACACACACACACACACACACACACACACACACACACACACACACACACACACACACACACACACACACACACACACACACACACACACACACCCACACACACACACACACACACACACACACACACACACACACACACACACAAACACACACAGAGACACACACACACAGAGAGACACACACACACACACACACACAGAGACACACACACACACAATGAGTGGAGCAGCAGGTCCAGGGAGGGTTCTAGAGGGAGGAAATGGGAGGTCAGATGGACAGTCATTTAAAACAAAATGTCACTTTAAAAAAGAGAATCTTTAGAAACACTTTAAAAGAAGGAGGTACTGTATATTTGAGATACATTAAGTGGTAACATTGTAAATTGTATATTGCATAGTACTTAGTAGTGCATATAAGAACCAGTTTCTCAGGAACCTAGCATGTCTTTTTTTACCATGCATATCTTGTGTCTTATCTATTTGATTCTTGATTCTTGAACACATGCTGTTTGGGCAGAGGGATAAAATGAGTGGACTTGGAGAACCGGTCGACCATGGTGAGAATAGTGGTGTTGCCGTCAAAGCCTATGTCTTTTATCATGGTGGGCCACCACAAACGCTGGTGTAGGAAAGCTAGGGTGTCGGCTGACGCTGCGGTGACCGGTGAGGTTAGACTAGATGAGGAATGGCCCCATTGAAGGTATTTGGAATGGCAGAGTCAGGCACAAACAGGCAACCAGCAGGCCTATTACCAGGGTCACATTGAGAGAGTGGGGCCTCCCTGACCATTCTTTTCCACAGCCCAGGACACAGTTGCAACTACACTGGAGGCTGGCAGGATGGTTTCTGGAACCTGGTTACCAGGTTATTGTGGTCCGTCCAAACCATGAATGGCTGCTCAGCCCCCTCCAACCAGTGTCTCCGCTCCTCCAAGGCTATGACAGCCAGTAACTCCCATGTTACTGTGGCCATAGATCCTCTGTATTGGAGATGAGAGAAAAAGGTACATGGGTGGGTTTTCCGGCCTTTGGGCGAACGCTGAGACAGGCCACCCCACATCAGAAGCGCCAACCTCCACAATGAAGGGGAGAGACGGGTCAGGATGAACCAAGATGGGAGCGGAGGTGAACCGACGAAGAAAGCCTTCCCAGCTTCGGCGTCCAGATGAAAGAGGAGGAATGTGAGGTGAGGGCAGTCAAAGGGGTCACTATAGAGCTGTAGTAGAAGCCCCGGTAGAATTCAGCGAGTCCCAAAAACCATTATAGCTGTTTCAGAGACGAAGGGATGGGCGAGTCCACCACGGCTTTGACCTTGGCAGGGTCCATGTGTACATGACGGAAACTACAAATCTCAAGAATGAAACGGTGGACACATGGAACTCACATTGCTCTGCTTTCATAAACAGCTGGTTGTCCAGCAGCCGATGGAGTTGCTTGACATATTGAAATTGCTCTTGCTGGGACTCATTGAGAGACCATGGTAATTCATGTAGGGTCTAACTGACTTGTCTTTCTTATCCACAAACGGAGACAAATGCTTCAGCAAGGAGGGAGGATGGACGGATAAGACCAGCTGCCAGAGACACGTTCATGTACTTCTATATGGCTACGTTCTCTAGAGCAGGAATGGAGTACAATCATCCATGAGGGGGCATGGTACCAGGGAGAGGGTCATAAGCAAGGTGAGGGGGCAGAGGGAACTGTAAACAGGTCAGGGAACTCACCCAGGCAAGAAGGAGCTGACAGGGCAGATGAAGGCGTGACAATGGCTGACTTGAGACAATGCTGATGGCAGAATGAACTCCAACTCGTAACGGTGCCTGTGGTCCAGTTGATATGATGGTTGTGTTTCTCCAACCAGAGCAGACCCAGAATGACAGCAGTTAGTGGGGAGTCCAACAGAATTTCGAATTTCGCCTAGGGGATCAATAAAGGATTATCTTATCTTATCTTAACAGGTAGGACTGGATGTTCTTGTGATGATCATGAACCCGAACCACTGACGTTTAACAGAACAGTGAGGTGAGTGACAGAACTGATGACTCTTCCATCCAAAGTGTTAACGTCAAGCTCCATGCCCAGGTAGTAATGCCCAGCCGACGCACCGGGGCCAAATCGCACCAGGGCCAAACCGCACCAGGGCCAAGATTTCTTGGCACCAGAGTCCACAAAGGCTTGCAGAGGATGGGTCTGGACTTCCCAGTGAGAGTATCGGAAGTAGGAATGAGGGCGGTCGGGTTTTGGATCGGCTCACCAGTATTCTCCCTTCTACTAGTGAGCCTAATTCTTAAAACACTTTACCCATTCACTCACACATTCACACACTGACGGCAGAGGTGACCAACCAAGATGCCAACCTGCTCATTGGGAGCAGTTAGGGGTTAAGTGTATTGTTCAAGGACACTTCGACACGCTGCCTGGGAAGAACCTCCGGATTACCAGACGACTGCTCTACCTCCCAAGCCACTGTCGCCTCTCATGGTCAGGTAGGAATGAAGTACAAGAGTACAGACAGCACCTCTGGGAAATCCTCCACTGCTGCTCGGCAGGAGACAGCCTTACTCCTGCATAGGCTCCGCCGGTGAGAGCTCGGTCTCCTGTCAATATGTGTCGGCCTGGCCAACTGCGGCATTGGCGGCTAAACGATCTTGGGATGCAAAGCCCTTCTCTCCTGTGCTCAGAGAGGCGGCTGTCGATGCAAATGGCAGGAGAGATGAGTGCATCCAGGTCGTCAGGCAATTCTGTGAGTCCAGTTTGTGTTTAATTACCTCCGACAGACCAGCTGGAAGACACTCTTGATTCCAGCCACTCTCGGCCGCCAAGGTTTGGGACTCGATGGAATGATCCGCCACTCTGAGCCTCTTCAATGCCTCCCTTTCAGAGACGGTGTGGTAAAAATACACAAAAGGGAACCTGGAACAGACAGCAGCAATTGCTCTAACACCACCGTCACCCAGGCCTCACTGACAACTGGCTGATGAGGTAAATGATGCGGAAACGGTCTGTGGGAAAAGTGGAGGGTTGTAGTTCAAACACCAGGGAGCACTGAGAGAGAAAGGCTGGACAGCTACCTGGATTGCCATGCCAGGTGGAGGTAAGCAGGGATCACAGGGAGCTGGTTGGGTGGCATGTGGAGGGATAGAGATGAGCTGGAGCTCTGTCATGATCTGGTGGTATTGTGGGCTTAATCCTTCCCAGAAAGAAGCAAGCTCACAGAATTGAGAGGGGTCTTGATTTCTCATGGCCAGAGAAGCAAGACCTCCACCCAGCTCCTAAACCTGAATTTGTAATTAGCAATGCTTTAACAATACATTTGTATCAACCATGAAGATCCGAACCACACATATAATCGACCTCTCCGGTTCCACCACAGTAGAGACTAGGAGTTAGAATAGGAGCTGGACGTCTCAGCCTGCGCTACATTCCTGCAGGCCGGAGCCGCTGGTAATAACTACACATACGCACAAGCACTAGCACACACACACAGGGGCGTAACTTGCGGGGGGGTCCCCGGAAAATGTCCCCCGCATGATTTCAGAATGCAGTATTTGTCCCCCCCATGTTTTTACCCCCAAACCGCTGCAACTGCGTGGCCTGGCGGCCAGCACTGTGACTCGCTAGTCGCTACTACACAGTGCCGGCACTGCAGATTTACCCTACTCTTGGAATTCATTGCCAGATCCTCAAAGTCATACATAGGGGCGCTGTCTCGATAATGCAGTGTTATTAAAGCAGCGTGTAGCCGACGCTGATTACTCCTTTAAAAAGTAATCTAGTTACTTTACTGATTACTTGATTATCAAGTAACTAGGTTACTAAGTCGTCGTTGTCGTCCCTGCTGCTGCCACAACATAAGAATGACAGCAGTATTTTTTTTAAATAATGCTTTATTGAATGTGCATAATGTCATAAATCATGATTGGCTGCTCAGACAGGTCATCATAAGACGTCATCAGCCATCAGGCCATATAAGGTCACAGCTGTCCACTGCTCAGGCACTCTAGGACAGTGGTTCCCAAACGAAATAAAATAGAAAATGTATATAATATAATTTTTATTAAAAATAAAATTGTAAAGCCGTTGTGTAATATAAAACATGGTATTATAGTTTGTTATTCTCATGTGTGTGTGGTTGTGTGCGTGCATGCGCGAGCACACGCCCCATCTCCGGTCTAGCTGACTAATAAAAAAAATTATATATTTTTTTGTTTTTTATAATATAATTATTATTATAATTATTATTTGTTTTAATCTCATTCATTCCATAAGCACGTAGAATAAACATTTACAATTATTTTTTTTAAATGGCCCATTTGCATGTTCTTGGTATCTGATTCTAGGGACATATGGATCTGCAGGGAATGTATTCCCAGTGTCAGAAATACTGTGTCTGTTACTAGGCTTGAGTAAATTGTAATGAACCAAATGAGAATATCAATCCAATTATTTTTATTTATTTTTTACTGTGAATAACACCATGCTAAAATTGACCAGACCTGAAAAATCTAAGCAAATGAATAAAGGGAAGATGATTAAACAAAAGGTTTTGTAGATACAGTACTGAATTCTGCCATCCGGACAAATGCAATTTGAAAAATAATTATAGAATATAAAATATCAGGCCTAAAATGGTTATGTGATTAAAATGTGATTAATTAGATTAATTAATTACAAATCCTGTAATTAATTAGATAACTTTTTTTAATCACCTGACAGCACTAATAGTAACTAAATAGTAATGCACAGCCACTTGGAAAAGTAACTGTAATCAGATTACTGGCTTGTAAAAAGTAACAAGTTAGATGACTATTTACTGAAAAAAGTTATCAGATTAGAGTAACTAGTTACTTGCATCACTGGTCAGCAGCACCATGTGACGTGTGTTAAATACCACGGTCTTATCCATTCCGCCACCTGAAAGTGTAGTGAAGTTTCCACCAAGTTGCTACTATTGCAAGGTTTCAACCTCATTAAACACACACACACACGCACGCACGCATGCACACACGCACGCACACACACACGCATGCACACACACACACACACACACACACACACACACACACACACACACACACACACACACACACACACACACACACACACACACACACACACACACACACACACAGATACAGTACACAGATACACAGAACAGTTGCATAAACATGCACATGCACAGATAGACACAAATCCAGGGCATACATGTTAAATAATAGCTCTACATTCCGACAGCCATCACTGATATACAGTGTTTACTGCAGATCAGAGGGAATGAGAGACCCATGTTACTGACCAAACACTCTATCAGTGATAGCTGTCGGAATGTAGAGCTATTATTCTAACATGTAGACCACTTATTTTAACAAAGAAAATAGCAATTTTAGCACTTTTAAGTATCCTAATAATAAACATTATAATTTAGTTTGAATTTGCCTCATTTCAGCCTATATACACAGTGGAATGGTATTCTTAGGGGACGACTGATGCCAAATGCTTAGAGGCCTACAGGAGTGGAAAGCAGGCAGGAGAGCAGGAAGGGAGCATGGAACAGGATCACAGGCCCATCAGAAGACAAGGAAACGGGCTCTGGAAGCCAGCCTGTCAGTCAAAACGACAGAGAGTTGTGATTGACAGGCAATGAGTAAAGCTTTGGGATATCCACTTACATACCCGGGCTAACAGACTGACTTGCACATGCAGACCGATCTTGCTAATGGAATAATGTGGCATATATTCCGAATAGACAAAAAAGGAAGGTGAGGTTCTGCATGCAGACAAACACACGTACGAATGTATAAACACACATAACTCTGTCTGTAAGTCAGTCAGTTACACATCCAAACACATTCACAAAACCAGTTGTATGCTAAACGCTGACTGAAATTATCCAGCGGTTCCTTTTCACTTTTTCACCCATCCCTCAACTTTGTCATCATGCCAATTCCCTCCTGGCCGTTGCTGCCCTACTGTCAATCTGCGGAGGGTGTAGACGACCACATGCCTCCTCTGTTACATGTGGAGTCGCCAGCCGCTTCTCTTCGCCTAACAGCGAGGAGTTTCACTGGGATAGTGTAACACGTGCTGAGGTTCACGGTATCTCTCTCCTTGCTAAACAGGCGCCCCGACCGACCAGTAGGAGTCGCTATTACAACAACCAGGACTCATAGCCCCACCCGCGGACACTGCTAATTGTGTTCGTACGGATGACTGAACAAGCCGGGGCGCACAGCTGCCGGGAATTGAACCTGGCTCTCTGCAGTGGTAGGCGAGTGCTTAGACCTCTACGCCACCCAGCCGTCACCCAACTGTCTTTATAGGCACTACTTCCTCAAACAGTTCTCTGTCATCAACAGCCAGACACCACACTGAAAAAGGTCAGCCTATACCAAGCAGATGTTAGAAAAGGGGGTGTGTCTGAGACTGAGTGATGAGGAGGTCAATTAGAAATAGGTGTGTGACCTAAGTGCCGCAACGGAGAGAAGGGCCATTGAGTCACTGTAGGCCACCTTGTGTATACCGTTTACTCATAGTATATATTCAGATTACATTATGTTATTGCCTCATCTGCACAGTTTATTTTTCTCATATTTCTATATTCAGAGTTAATTATATTGTTTATACTGTTTATTTGTACCATGTTTTTATCTTCAGATCTAATTCTATTGCCTATATGTATGTCTTTCTACTATTAACCTGCCCATACCTGTACCTGCCCTCCCCCCTCCCCCATGCTGCTATGACGCCCGAATTTCCCCCAAGGGGATCAATAAAGGATCATATCTTATCTTATCTTATCGTATCTTAAGTTCCTCCTTTCCCCAACAACGTTTTGTTTCAAGTTACAGTCTGCATGTTATATGTCTACAAATGACCTATCAACGGAGCACCAAGACTAAACAGTGGTGGAAACACAAGGTCAATAAATGATTTCAATACCATTGTAGACTGTACATGGTATTGTATGTACCAAAGTAGAAAATGTTCTGTCCTTGCTCCACAATGGTAGAACAAACTTCCCACCGTCACCTAAAACACCTTCTTCAATCAATATATGAAATTATTATTATTTCTTTTTTAATACTAACCTTCATACTGTTTTTTACTACTACGCACTTTTCTACTAAGTAATCTACCTTGCCTATATTACTACCTACTATGCTAATGATGTCTATACTACTATGCACTCAAGACTGTAGCACTCAAGTTCCACACTGTTTGACAAAAATTGTTACTTACCCTTAGCTTAGCTGCCAGAGTTGTACCCTTCCTGCTGACTTAGTTGTTGCACAGAACATGTAAGTCGCTTTGGATAAAAGCGTCAGCTAAATGACTAAATGTAAATTTACGTTAAAGAGACAGTTCACTTTAAAGTGTCTTCACTTCATCTTCATTAGTCTGGCAGCCATTGAGAGATATCGTGTCTGATTATGTCCTCCTTTGATGTCATCAGACGACACTAAATCCTTGTCTTGAGGATTCAATTAAAGCGCTGATGTCATCGACCTGTAATGAACACATCACAAGGACGTCTTCCGATGACATCAATGGCGGACATACTCAGACTCATGACTGTGTGCAAAATTGGAACACGTGTGAGATTACGTGCAAAATTATTCTGCACAGTGACCCTTTAAAACACTACAATACTAGATAAAAAAAATAATAAAGAATGAAAAAGGAGTTCAAATTAATCTCTAGTGAAACATTTGCCTTGCAGATAACCCCACAGTGTTCTGGACTAAATTAAAATAATTAATGCAGGCGATCCGCAAACACATTTTAGTCATTTGCATGTGTTCAATATGTCATCAAAGGGATTGACAAGTGTGAAATTTACTGCAAATCACATGGCTCAAGAAGAATGTGGCTATGTGTGTGCGTGCGTGTGTGTTTTGTGTGTGCGTGTGTGTGCACGTGTGCGTGTGTGTGTGTAAGATTAATGCGATGAGGATTAATTTGAGCTGTTCTGAGGACCACCCTGAGTGAGACGCAGGACTGGGCACCACCTGGCCAGAGCACCACACATGATCTGTTCATGATGCAGGAATCTGCATAGCCTCTGGATGGAACACTGGGTTCAAGTCGTTTGTTACATTGTACCACCTCGCTCTCTCTCTCTCTCTCTCTCTCTCTCTCTCTCTCTCTCTCTCTCTCTCTCTCTCTCTCTCTCTCTCTCTCTCTGATTTGATGGATCTGATGTGATGGGTCTCCATATGTCACTCAGGCAACAGTATAAAATGCAACAGCACCCAGGACCCTGTCACTGCCTTTACCACCCCCACCCCCCAACACACACACAGACACACACAGACACACACAGACACACACACACACACAGTGCACACACACGCACACGCACACACACACACGCACACACACACACAAACACACACACACACACACACACACACACACACACACAGACACACACACACACATACACACATCTCCACAGAAACTTGGACCAAGCATTGCATAATATCACTGGCAAGAGGTGATCGGCACAATTCACCATGGCACGTACAGGTGCACGTTTGCACACATACACAGACACACACACACACACACACACACACACACACACACACACACACACACACACACACACACACACACACACACACACACACACACACACACACACACACACACACACACACACACACACACACACACACACACACACACATACACATACACATACACATACACATACACATACACATACACATACACACACACACACACACACACACACACACACACACACACACACACACACACACACACACACACACACACACACACACACACACACAGCTAACCGGGGTAACCCCAGTCATGGAAAGAGAAGAGGTTCAAGCTCCCTGAAGGCGAGAAGCATACAGTGATTTCCATCAGCCAACGGTTCACTAGCTCTCAACTCCTCTCCTCTCCTCTTGGCTGAAACGATATTCAGATGACATTTCAGCTGAAGGGAAACCCAAGTCCACCAGCCCCTGCCAGCGATACCTTGTTTAGTTTTTTTTTAGCATTGGCATCCACTAGCACGCACACCCTGCCGTGTGACCATCCATATGCACACATATGCACACACACACACACACATACACTCTCAGAACGATTGGACGCACACGGAATCCCACCGCCAGTTTCGTCCAAATCACACGTTGGTTAACAATGGTTTTCCATCTGTATTTATGATACACGCTCTCGCGTGGTTCTTTTTTTTCACGTTTGATGATGAGCAGACAAATTGTGAGCGTACCGTGTTACAAATTGCTTGCGCGGGCGTGAAACCGCCCGTGTCCATCAAACCCGCGCACGCGGCACTGTGATGTATGGTCAGGGAAATGTATACCGTATATTCACAATGCTTGTGGGAGCTTGGAAAAAGGCTGTCCTTCAGGGGTATCCTGGTGGAGCTTTCTTCTCCAAACCAAGAGAGAGAAAAGAGGGGTGTGTGTGTGTGTGGATGCAAAGGGATTGAGCGGTGGTGGTGTAGATTAGATTAGATTAGATTCAAATGTATTGTCATTATACAGCCAGTACAATGACAATAAGTTTGGCATCCAACCAGAGTGCAAATTTAACAGTAGTACAATAGTAATATACAATGTACAGGTGATTAAACTGTGTATAAAATATATAAATTAGTACTAAATGGTAAATGGACTGCATTTATTACACTTTTATCCAAAGTGCTTAACAATTTATGCCTCACATTCACCCATTCACTCACACATTCACACGGCGGAGGCAACCGTGCAAGGTGCCAACCAGTTAGGCGTCTTGTTAAGTGTCTTGCTCAAGGACACTTCGACACGCTGCCGGGAGGAGCTGGAATCGAACCGGGAACCTTCCGATTACCAGGCGACCTCTCTACCTCCTGAACTACTGTCACCTCACTACTGAGTATAGTGCTAATCAGATGTATGTACAGAGTTGTAATATTAATATGTACAGTGATACAGTATGGTATGTTATGACCCCGGGAGGAAGCAGGCTATTCTCGGCCCTCGCTCCACAATGATGGAACGAATCAATAGACAATAAACTGGATGACATCCGAGCAAGGATTCAATATCAAAGAGACGTTAGGGACTGCAATGTCCTTTGCTTCACCGAAACATGGCTCACACCGGAGGTTCCAGATCACGCAATTCAACCAGCGGATCACTTCTTTATCCATCGAAAAGATCGGACATCATCAGAGTCCGGTAAACAACGTGGAGGAGGTATTGCCTTCATGTTTAACAAAAATTGGAGTGATCCAACGAACGTGAAGGAATTATCCAACCACTGCTCCCCAGAACTGGAATATATAACCATCAAGTGTCGTCCTTTCTTCCTCCCGAGGGAGTTAACGGCGATCGTCCTGGTCGGAGTGTATATTCCACCGCAAGCCAGCAACAAGGTTGCGCTCTCCAGACTACACGACGAGGTAAATAGAATACAAGTGGCTAACGTTAACGCCGCAATTTTAGTACTGGGAGATTTCAATAGCGCCAATCTGAGAAAGGTATTGCCCGACTTCTATCAGCATGTGACTTGCAACACCAGAGGCGGTAACATCCTAGATCACTGTTACACGCAATTTAAAGGTGGCTACAAGGCTCATTCTGATAGTGGCTTTGGCAAGTCAGATCACGCATCCATTTTCCTTTCACCAAAGTACAGACAGAGAATTAAAAGTACTCCCGTAGTCTCGCGAGAGGTGCAGAAATGGGATCTGACGTCAGAAGAGACGATCCGGTCAGTGTTTCACCACACAGACTGGATTGTGTTCCGCGACACAGATAACATTAATGCCTACACGGAGACAGTGCTGGACTATGTCTGTACTAGGGTGAAAGAAACAATCCCCACTACCAAAATGAAAGTTTACTCAAATCAAAAACCCTGGGTAGACAAATCCGTCCGTGAAGCTCTGAGAGAGCGCACCAAAGCATACAATGACGGCCTAGTGGCAGGCAACATGAATGACCACAAGGTGGCGCGACACAACGTAAGGAGGACAGTGTCAGAGGCCAAACGGCGCTACAGGGATAAAATTGAACTCCAGTTTGAACAAGCTGACTCTAGAGCTATGTGGCAGGGGCTCAAAACGATGACAGACTACAAAGGCGCCTCCCTCAAACTGAACAGTGACATCTCCTTAGCAAACGACCTCAATACCTTCTATGCGAGGTTTGATGCTGGTAATAACAACACCAGCTCACAAGCCTCGGCAAGGGGGGGGGGGGGGTCGGCTGCTGATGGAGGCGCAGTGTTCAGGGTAACAGAGCATGAGGTGAGGCGGACCTTTAAAAAAGTGAATATCAGGAAGGCAGCAGGTCCGGACGGCATCCCCGGCCGCGTCCTAAAAGTCTGTGCCGACCAACTGGCCCCAGTATTCACTGACATATTTAACCTGTCCTTAGAACAGGCTGTCATCCCCACCTGCCTGAAGAAGTCCACTATTATCCCTGTACCCAAAAAATCCAAGCCTGCTTGCCTCAACGACTACCGCCCTGTAGCTCTCACCTCCATAGCCATGAAGTGCTTTGAGAAGCTAGTAAAGGGCTACATCTGCTCCTCCCTCCCCATCAACATGGACCCCCTGCAATTTGCATACCGCCCCAACAGGTCCACGGAGGACGCCATATCCCATGTGCTGCACACAGCAGCATCACACCTGGACAAGAGGCAGGGGAACTATGTGAGAATGCTATTCATCGACTACAGCTCGGCATTCAATACCATAGTCCCCTCCATACTCATAGCCAAGCTCAGGGACCTGGGCTTGGGCTATGACCTCTGCCAGTGGGTCTTGGACTTCCTGACTGGCAGACCCCAGGTGGTGAGAGCAGGCAACTGCACCTCCTCATCCATCACCCTCAACATAGGGGCCCCCCAGGGCTGTGTTCTGAGTCCCCTCCTCTACTCCCTGTACACACACGACTGTGTGGCTCAGCGGAGTAGCAATACAATCGTCAAATTTGCTGACGACACAGTGGTGGTGGGCCTGATCTCTGCCAACGACGAGAGGGCCTACCTGGAAGAGGTCAAGGTCCTGGCGGGATGGTGCCAGGAAAACAGCCTCTCCCTGAACGTCAGCAAAACAAAGGAGATGATTGTGGACTTCAGGAGGTCGGGGGTCAAGGACTACAGCCCCCTCAGCATCGACGGGGCACCGGTTGAGAGAGTCAACAGCTTCAAGTACCTCGGAGCCTACATATCCGAGGACTTGACATGGACCACACACATTAACAGTGTGGTGAAGAAGGCACGACAACGCCTCTACTTCCTCAGGCGCCTAAGGAAGTTCCAAGTCAGCCAGAAGATCCTTAAGAACTTCTACTCATGTACAATAGAGAGCATCTTGACTGGCAACATCACCTCCTGGTTTGGGAATAGCACTGCAAAAGACCAAAGCAGACTACAAAGAGTGACACGTTCAGCCGAACGCACAATTGGAGGGGGGCTCCCCACCCTCCAGAACATTTACTACAAGCGTTGCAAGGGCAAGGCTAAGAGAATCATTAAAGACTCCAGTCACCCGAACAACTGCCTCTTCGAACTGCTGCGGTCAGGCAAGCGATACAGGAGTCTCAAGGCGAGCACAGAAAGACTCAGAAGTAGCTTCTATCCCCAGGCCATCAGGCTGCTAAACGAACAATGAATGAACACTACACAACAACAACCACCAAACGCACATAGCACACACATCCACACGCACACACTCACTTTAAACAAACACACTGTAGCACCCACTCCACACACTTTATAGCACACACCCACTTTAAACAAACACACTGTAGCACCCACTCCCCACACTTTATATTTATGGATGAAGGATTGCACTACAACTCGTACACCTTACTGTAAATTGTACCTAAAATTGTACCTCATCCCATTTCTGCTTTGCACTAGATAGTACTGTACATTAGTACACTGCATAGTATTGTGTATTGTATATTATATGGTAACTCAGAACATTGTACATATGTCTATACCGAACACTGTGACCTCATTTTCTTCTTCTAAATTCATGCTATATTATGTTATTATGTTATTTGATACTATCTTGTCTAGCACAGTCTCTGGAGCGTAACAGTAAGAAGCATTTTGTATGAAAGTATTCTGTACTTCTGTATGACAACTATTAAAGAACTTGAACTTGAACTTGACTTCCCACCACAGTTATCTCTTTCACACAAAAACACTTCTTCAATCAATATCTGAAATGAATAATGTATCTACTATCATGCACTCTTCCTAATATATGAATATATCTCTACTACTATGCACTCAACACTGAAGCACTCGAGTTTCAACACTTTGATGAACATTGTTACTCAGCTAAAAGAGTGGTACCCTTCCTGCTGACTTGTCGTACAGAACTTGTAAATCGTTTTGGATAAAAGCATCAGCTAAATGACTAAATGTAAATGTGAATGTAAATGGTAGTAAGTCATAATGCGCTGTCACCTCACAACAAGAAGTTCCTGGGGTTTGAACCCCCGGGCCAGAGGCCTCTCCCTGTGGAGTTTGCTTGTTCCCCACCATGTTTGCGTGGGTTTCCTCCAGTTGCTCTGGTTTCCTCCAAGAAAAGAAGACACACATGCTCTGTTCACTCCTGCCACTGACCAAGGTACTGGCATATGGGTACTGGCAATCCCCACAGGGATTCATAAATGATAAACCTCAATTTAACAAAAGTTATTTAGAAATTATTTGGGGGGGAAAGAGGTCTGCTGTAATCTTGGTCTTGGTGGGACAGCGTAGGAAGTTCCACTCAGTGGGCCTGATCCATCATACAGCATGCTAACAAACTTGGATGGAAATACATTTTTACATCTGCAATTAAAGAATATGTTGGCTGTAAATCAAATATGATCCAGTCTTTAAACACATTTGGCACGCGCGTCTCGGTTATTAAATACGTGACCCTGTATCCCAGCAATGTTGTCAATGTTTTATACACACGGAAATATTGATAAATGGGTTTAGATGTTCAGCTGTGCCTATAATGTCAGTCCTCCCCATCTGGCAACATTTGAGTAATTTATTGTTTCTTCTGGTAAAACCCAACAAAGATTTATTTTCTAGAGACTCCAAACGCTTTACAAGGTAGAGTGAAAATTGCCTCGTCCACCATCGCTGTGTGTAGCTCTGGATCGTGGGCTCCGTTTTCAACTTAACCATTCTGTGTTGTCAGGTACGGATGACTCCCGTTCATTCTCCCATCACATGTGTAGAGCACTCCAATACAATGATTTAATACAATGTAAAGAGTTGACTCGTTCAATTAAAGTTAAATTCATGTCCCACACAGAGCAGTCTGAGTTTAGTCCCACATGGTAGAGCATTCAGAGTTTAGTTCAGTAGAGAAGCCAGAGTTTAGTCCAGTAGAGAAGTTAGAGTTTAGTCCAGTAGAGGAGTCAGAGTTTAGTCCAGTAGAAAAGCCAGAGTTTAGTCGAGTAGAGAAGTTAGAGTTTAGTCCAGTAGAGAAGTCAGAGTTTAGTCCAGTAGAAAAGCCAGAGTTTAGTCCAGTAGAGAAGTTGGAGTTTAGTCCAGTAGAGAAGTTAGAGTTTAGTCCAGTAGAGAAGTCAGAGTTTAGTCCAGTAGAGAAGTTAGAGTTTAGTCCAGTAGAGAAGTTAGAGTTTAGTCCAGTAGAGCAGTTAGAGTTTAGTCCAGTAGAGAAGTCAGAGTTTAGTCCAGTAGAGAAGTCAGAGTTTAGTCCAGTAGAGCAGTCATAGTTTAGTCCAGTAGAGAAGTTAGAGTTTAGTCCAGTAGAGAAGTTAGAGTTTAGTCCAGTAAAGAAGTCAGAGTTTAGTCCAGTAAAGAAGTCAGAGTTTAGTCCAGTAGAGAAGTTAGAGTTTAGTCCAGTAAAGAAGTCAGAGTTTAGTCCAGTAGAGAAGTCAGAGTTTAGTCCAGTAAAGAAGTCAGAGTTTAGTCCAGTAGAGAAGTCAGAGTTTAGTCCAGTAGAGAAGTCAGAGTTTAGTCCAGTAGAGAAGTCAGAGTTTAGTCCAGTAGAGAAGTCAGAGTTTAGTCCAGTAGAGAAGTCAGAGTTTAGTCCAGCAGAGAAGTCAGAGTTTAGTCCAGTAGAGCAGTTAGAGTTTAGTCCAGTAGAGAAGTCAGAGTTTAGTCCAGTAGAGAAGTCAGAAAGTCAGAGTTTAGTCCAGTAGAGCAGTCAGAGTTTAGTCCAGTAGAGAAGTCAGAGTTTAGTCCAGTAGAGAAGTCAGAGTTTAGTCCAGTAAAGAAGTCAGAGTTTAGTCCAGTAGAGAAGTCAGAGTTTAGTCCAGTAGAGAAGTCAGAGTTTAGTCCAGTAGAGAAGTCAGCGTTTAGTCCAGTAGAGCAGTTAGAGTTTAGTCCAGTAGAGAAGTCAGAGTTTAGTCCAGTAGAGAAGTCAGAGTTTAGTCCAGTAGAGCAGTCAGAGTTTAGTCCAGTAGAGAAGTCAGAGTTTAGTCCAGTAGAGAAGTCAGAGTTTAGTCCAGTAAAGAAGTCAGAGTTTAGTCCAGTAGAGAAGTTAGAGTTTAGTCCAGTAGAGAAGTCAGAGTTTAGTCCAGTAGAGAAGTCAGAGTTTAGTCCAGTAAAGAAGTCAGAGTTTAGTCCAGTAGAGAAGTCAGAGTTTAGTCCAGTAGAGAAGTCAGAGTTTAGTCCAGTAGAGAAGTCAGAGTTTAATCCAGTAGAGAAGTCAGAGTTTAGTCCAGTAGAGCAGTCAGAGTTTAGTCCAGTAGAGCAGTCAGAGTTTAGTCCAGTAGAGCAGTCAGAGTTTAGTCCAGTAGAGCAGTCAGAGTTTAGTCCAGTAGAGAATCAAAGTTTAGTCCAGTAGAGAAGTCAGAGTTTAGTCCAGTAGAAAAGCCAGAGTTTAGTCGAGTAGAGAAGTTAGAGTTTAGTCCAGTAGAGAAGTCAGAGTTTAGTCCAGTAGAAAAGCCAGAGTTTAGTCCAGTAGAGAAGTTGGAATTTAGTCCAGTAGAGAAGTTAGAGTTTAGTCCAGTAGAGAAGTCAGAGTTTAGTCCAGTAGAGAAGTTAGAGTTTAGTCCAGTAGAGAAGTTAGAGTTTAGTCCAGTAGAGCAGTTATAGTTTAGTCCAGTAGAGAAGTCAGAGTTTAGTCCAGTAGAGAAGTCAGAGTTTAGTCCAGTAGAGCAGTCAGAGTTTAGTCCAGTAGAGAAGTTAGAGTTTAGTCCAGTAGAGAAGTTAGAGTTTAGTCCAGTAAAGAAGTCAGAGTTTAGTCCAGTAGAGAAGTCAGAGTTTAGTCCAGTAGAGAAGTCAGAGTTTAGTCCAGTAGAGAAGTTAGAGTTTAGTCCAGTAAAGAAGTCAGAGTTTAGTCCAGTAGAGAAGTCAGAGTTTAGTCCAGTAAAGAAGTCAGAGTTTAGTCCAGTAGAGAAGTCAGAGTTTAGTCCAGTAGAGAAGTCAGAGTTTAGTCCAGTAGAGAAGTCAGAGTTTAGTCCAGTAGAGAAGTCAGAGTTTAGTCCAGGTGAGAAGTCAGCGTTTAGTCCAGTAGAGCAGTTAGAGTTTAGTCCAGTAGAGAAGTCAGAGTTTAGTCCAGTAGAGAAGTCAGAGTTTAGTCCAGTAGAGCAGTCAGAGTTTAGTCCAGTAGAGAAGTCAGAGTTTAGTCCAGTAGAGAAGTCAGAGTTTAGTCCAGTAAAGAAGTCAGAGTTTAGTCCAGTAGAGAAGTCAGAGTTTAGTCCAGTAGAGAAGTCAGAGTTTAGTCCAGTAGAGAAGTCAGCGTTTAGTCCAGTAGAGCAGTTAGAGTTTAGTCCAGTAGAGAAGTCAGAGTTTAGTCCAGTAGAGAAGTCAGAGTTTAGTCCAGTAGAGCAGTCAGAGTTTAGTCCAGTAGAGAAGTCAGAGTTTAGTCCAGTAGAGAAGTCAGAGTTTAGTCCAGTAAATAAGTCAGAGTTTAGTCCAGTAGAGAAGTTAGAGTTTAGTCCAGTAGAGAAGTCAGAGTTTAGTCCAGTAGAGAAGTCAGAGTTTAGTCCAGTAAATAAGTCAGAGTTTAGTCCAGTAGAGAAGTCAGAGTTTAGTCCAGTAGAGAAGTCAGAGTTTAGTCCAGTAAAGAAGTCAGAGTTTAATCCAGTAGAGAAGTCAGAGTTTAGTCCAGTAGAGCAGTCAGAGTTTAGTCCAGTAGAGCAGTCAGAGTTTAGTCCAGTAGAGCAGTCAGAGTTTAGTCCAGTAGAGCAGTCAGAGTTTAGTCCAGTAGAGAATCAGAGTTTAGTCCAGTAGAGCAGTCAAAGTTTAGTCCAGTAGAGCAGTCAGAGTTTAGTCCAGTAGAGAAGTCAGAGTTTAGTCCAGTAGAGAAGTTAGAGTTAGTTCAGTAGAGAAGTCAGAGTTTAATCCAGTAGAGAAGTCAGAGTTTAGTCCAGTAGAGAAGTCAGAGTTTAGTCCAGTAGAGCAGTCAGAGTTTAGTCCAGTAGAGCAGTTAGAGTTTAGTCCAGTAGAGAAGTTAGAGTTTAGTCCAGTAGAGAAGTCAGAGTTTAGTCCAGTAGCGAAGTCAGAGTTTAGTCCAGTAGAGAAGTCAGAGTTTAGTCCAGTAGAGAAGTTAGAGTTTAGTCCAGTAGAGAAGTCAGAGTTTAGTCCAGTAGAGCAGTCAGAGTTTAGTCCAGTAGAGAAGTCAGAGTTTAGTCCAGTAGAGAAGTTAGAGTTTAGTCCAGTAGAGGAGTCAGAGTTTAGTCCAGTAGAGAAGTTAGAGTTTAGTCCAGTAGAGAAGTCAGAGTTTAGTCCAGTAGAGAAGTTAGAGTTTAGTCCAGTAGAGAAGTTAGAGTTTAGTCCAGTAGAGAAGTCAGAGTTTAGTCCAGTAGAGAAGTCAGAGTTTAGTCCAGTAGAGAAGTCAGAGTTTAGTCCAGTAGAGAAGTCAGAGTTTAGTCCAGTAGAGCAGTCAGAGTTTAGTCCAGTAGAGAAGTCAGAGTTTAGTCCAGTAGAGAAGTCAGAGTTTAGTCCAGTAGAGAAGTCAGAGTTTAGTCCAGTAGAGAAGTCAGAGTTTAGTTCAGTAGAGAAGTCAGAGTTTAGTCCAGTAGAGAAGTCAGAGTTTAGTCCAGTAGAGAAGTCAGAGTTTAGTCCAGTAGAGAAGTCAGAGTTTAGTCCAGTAAAGAAGTTAGAGTTTAGTCCAGTAGAGAAGTCAGAGTTTAGTCCAGTAGAGAAGTCAGAGTTTAGTCCAGTAGAGAAGTCAGAGTTTAGTCCAGTAGAGAAGTCAGAGTTTAGTCCAGTAGAGAAGTCAGAGTTTAGTCCAGTAGAGCAGTCAGAGTTTAGTCCAGTAGAGAAGTCTGAGTTTAGTCCAGTAGAGCAGTCAGAGTTTAGTCCAGTAGAGAAGTCAGAGTTTAGTCCAGTAAAGAAGTCAGAGTGTAGTCCAGTAGAGAAGTCAGATTTTAGTCCACTAGAGAAGTCAGAGTTTATTCCAGTAGAGAAGTCAGAGTTTAGTCCAGTAAAGAAGTCAGAGTTTAGTCCAGTAGAGAAGTCAGAGTTTAGTCCAGTAGAGCAGTCAGAGTTTAGTCCAGTAGAGAAGTCAGAGTTTAGTCCAGTAGAGCAGTCAGAGTTTAGTCCAGTAGAGCAGTTAGAGTTTAGTCCAGTAGAGAAGTCAGAGTTTAGTCCAGTAGAGAAGTCAGAGTTTAGTCCAGTAGAGCAGTTAGAGTTTAGTCCAGTAGATAAGTCAGAGTTTAGTCCAGTAGAGAAGTCAGAGTTTAGTCCAGTAGAGAAGTCAGAGTTTAGTCCAGTAAAGAAGTCAGAGTTTAGTCCAGTAGAGAAGTTAGAGTTTAGTCCAGTAGAGAAGTCAGAGTTTAGTCCAGTAGAGAAGTCAGAGTTTAGTCCAGTAAAGAAGTCAGAGTTTAGTCCAGTAGAGAAGTCAGAGTTTAGTCCAGTAGAGAAGTCAGAGTTTAGTCCAGTAGAGAAGTCAGAGTTTAGTCCAGTAGAGAAGTCAGAGTTTAGTCCAGTAGAGCAGTCAGAGTTTAGTCCAGTAGCGAAGTCAGAGTTTAGTCCAGTAGAGAAGTCAGAGTTTAGTCCAGTAGAGAAGTTAGAGTTTAGTCCAGTAGAGAAGTCAGAGTTTAGTCCAGTAGAGCAGTCAGAGTTTAGTCCAGTAGAGAAGTCAGAGTTTAGTCCAGTAGAGAAGTTAGAGTTTAGTCCAGTAGAGGAGTCAGAGTTTAGTCCAGTAGAGAAGTTAGAGTTTAGTCCAGTAGAGCAGTCAGAGTTTAGTCCAGTAGAGAAGTTAGAGTTTAGTCCAGTAGAGAAGTTAGAGTTTAGTCCAGTAGAGAAGTCAGAGTTTAGTCCAGTAGAGAAGTCAGAGTTTAGTCCAGTAGAGAAGTCAGAGTTTAGTCCAGTAGAGAAGTCAGAGTTTAGTCCAGTAGAGCAGTCAGAGTTTAGTCCAGTAGAGAAGTCAGAGTTTAGTCCAGTAGAGAAGTCAGAGTTTAGTCCAGTAGAGAAGTCAGAGTTTAGTCCAGTAGAGAAGTCAGAGTTTAGTTCAGTAGAGAAGTCAGAGTTTAGTCCAGTAGAGAAGTCAGAGTTTAGTCCAGTAGAGAAGTCAGAGTTTAGTCCAGTAGAGAAGTCAGAGTTTAGTCCAGTAAAGAAGTTAGAGTTTAGTCCAGTAGAGAAGTCAGAGTTTAGTCCAGTAGAGAAGTCAGAGTTTAGTCCAGTAGAGAAGTCAGAGTTTAGTCCAGTAGAGAAGTCAGAGTTTAGTCCAGTAGAGAAGTCAGAGTTTAGTCCAGTAGAGCAGTCAGAGTTTAGTCCAGTAGAGAAGTCAGAGTTTAGTCCAGTAGAGCAGTCAGAGTTTAGTCCAGTAGAGAAGTCAGAGTTTAGTCCAGTAAAGAAGTCAGAGTGTAGTCCAGTAGAGAAGTCAGAGTTTAGTCCACTAGAGAAGTCAGAGTTTAGTCCAGTAGAGAAGTCAGAGTTTAGTCCAGTAAAGAAGTCAGAGTTTAGTCCAGTAGAGAAGTCAGAGTTTAGTCCAGTAGAGCAGTCAGAGTTTAGTCCAGTAGAGAAGTCAGAGTTTAGTCCAGTAGAGCAGTCAGAGTTTAGTCCAGTAGAGCAGTTAGAGTTTAGTCCAGTAGAGAAGTCAGAGTTTAGTCCAGTAGAGCAGTTAGAGTTTAGTCCAGTAGATAAGTCAGAGTTTAGTCCAGTAGATAAGTCAGAGTTTAGTCCAGTAGAGAAGTCAGAGTTTAGTCCAGTA
The DNA here is from genome assembly GCF_963971535.1 of Notolepis coatsorum. Taxonomy (NCBI): domain Eukaryota; kingdom Metazoa; phylum Chordata; class Actinopteri; order Aulopiformes; family Paralepididae; genus Notolepis; species Notolepis coatsorum. The sequence continues at coordinate 30,072,410 of NC_140174.1, read as the reverse complement.
AAGAAGTCAGAGTGTAGTCCAGTAGAGAAGTCAGAGTTTAGTCCCCTAGAGAAGTCAGAGTTTAGTCCAGTAGAGAAGTCAGAGTTTAGTCCAGTAAAGAAGTCAGAGTTTAGTCCAGTAGAGAAGTCAGAGTTTAGTCCAGTAGAGCAGTCAGAGTTTAGTCCAGTAGAGAAGTCAGAGTTTAGTCCAGTAGAGCAGTCAGAGTTTAGTCCAGTAGAGCAGTTAGAGTTTAGTCCAGTAGAGAAGTCAGAGTTTAGTCCAGTAGAGCAGTTAGAGTTTAGTCCAGTAGATAAGTCAGAGTTTAGTCCAGTAGATAAGTCAGAGTTTAGTCCAGTAGAGAAGTCAGAGTTTAGTCCAGTAGAGAAGTCAGAGTTTAGTCCAGTAAAGAAGTCAGAGTTTAGTCCAGTAGAGAAGTTAGAGTTTAGTCCAGTAGAGAAGTCAGAGTTTAGTCCAGTAGAGCAGTCAGAGTTTAGTCCAGTAAAGAAGTCAGAGTTTAGTCCAGTAGAGAAGTCAGAGTTTAGTCCAGTAGAGAAGTCAGAGTTTAGTCCAGTAGAGAAGTCAGAGTTTAGTCCAGTAGAGAAGTCAGAGTTTTGTCCAGTAGAGAAGTCAGAGTTTAGTCCAGTAGAGAAGTCAGAGTTTAGTCCAGTAAAGAAGTCAGAGTTTAGTCCAGTAGAGAAGTCAGAGTTTAGTCCAGTAGAGAAGTCAGAGTTTAGTCCAGTAGAGAAGTCAGAGTTTAATCCAGTAGAGAAGTCAGAGTTTAGTCCAGTAGAGCAGTCAGAGTTTAGTCCAGTAGAGCAGTCAGAGTTTAGTCTAGTAGAGCAGTCAGAGTTTAGTCCAGTAGAGCAGTCAGAGTTTAGTCCAGTAGAGAATCAAAGTTTAGTCCAGTAGAGAAGTCAGAGTTTAGTCCAGTAGAAAAGCCAGAGTTTAGTCGAGTAGAGAAGTTAGAGTTTAGTCCAGTAGAGAAGTCAGAGTTTAGTCCAGTAGAAAAGCCAGAGTTTAGTCCAGTAGAGAAGTTGGAGTTTAGTCCAGTAGAGAAGTTAGAGTTTATTCCAGTAGAGAAGTCAGAGTTTAGTCCAGTAGAGAAGTTAGAGTTTAGTCCAGTAGAGAAGTTAGAGTTTAGTCCAGTAGAGCAGTTAGAGTTTAGTCCAGTAGAGGAGTCAGAGTTTAGTCCAGTAGAGAAGTCAGAGTTTAGTCCAGTAGAGCAGTCAGAGTTTAGTCCAGTAGAGAAGTCAGAGTTTAGTCCAGTAAAGAAGTCAGAGTTTAGTCCAGTAGAGAAGTCAGAGTTTAGTCCACTAGAGAAGTCAGAGTTTAGTCCAGTAGAGAAGTCAGAGTTTAGTCCAGTAAAGAAGTCAGAGTTTAGTCCAGTAGAGAAGTCAGAGTTTAGTCCAGTAGAGCAGTCAGAGTTTAGTCCAGTAGAGAAGTCAGAGTTTAGTCCAGTAGAGCAGTCAGAGTTTAGTCCAGTAGAGCAGTTAGAGTTTAGTCCAGTAGAGAAGTCAGAGTTTAGTCCAGTAGAGCAGTTAGAGTTTAGTCCAGTAGATAAGTCAGAGTTTAGTCCAGTAGATAAGTCAGAGTTTAGTCCAGTAGAGAAGTCAGAGTTTAGTCCAGTAAAGAAGTCAGAGTGTAGTCCAGTAGAGAAGTCAGAGTTTAGTCCACTAGAGAAGTCAGAGTTTAGTCCAGTAGAGAAGTCAGAGTTTAGTCCAGTAAAGAAGTCAGAGTTTAGTCCAGTAGAGAAGTCAGAGTTTAGTCCAGTAGAGCAGTCAGAGTTTAGTCCAGTAGAGAAGTCAGAGTTTAGTCCAGTAGAGCAGTCAGAGTTTAGTCCAGTAGAGCAGTTAGAGTTTAGTCCAGTAGAGAAGTCAGAGTTTAGTCCAGTAGAGCAGTTAGAGTTTAGTCCAGTAGATAAGTCAGAGTTTAGTCCAGTAGATAAGTCAGAGTTTAGTCCAGTAGAGAAGTCAGAGTTTAGTCCAGTAGAGAAGTCAGAGTTTAGTCCAGTAAAGAAGTCAGAGTTTAGTCCAGTAGAGAAGTTAGAGTTTAGTCCAGTAGAGAAGTCAGAGTTTAGTCCAGTAGAGCAGTCAGAGTTTAGTCCAGTAAAGAAGTCAGAGTTTAGTCCAGTAGAGAAGTCAGAGTTTAGTCCAGTAGAGAAGTCAGAGTTTAGTCCAGTAGAGAAGTCAGAGTTTAGTCCAGTAGAGAAGTCAGAGTTTTGTCCAGTAGAGAAGTCAGAGTTTAGTCCAGTAGAGAAGTCAGAGTTTAGTCCAGTAAAGAAGTCAGAGTTTAGTCCAGTAGAGAAGTCAGAGTTTAGTCCAGTAGAGAAGTCAGAGTTTAGTCCAGTAGAGAAGTCAGAGTTTAATCCAGTAGAGAAGTCAGAGTTTAGTCCAGTAGAGCAGTCAGAGTTTAGTCCAGTAGAGCAGTCAGAGTTTAGTCCAGTAGAGCAGTCAGAGTTTAGTCCAGTAGAGCAGTCAGAGTTTAGTCCAGTAGAGAATCAAAGTTTAGTCCAGTAGAGAAGTCAGAGTTTAGTCCAGTAGAAAAGCCAGAGTTTAGTCGAGTAGAGAAGTTAGAGTTTAGTCCAGTAGAGAAGTCAGAGTTTAGTCCAGTAGAAAAGCCAGAGTTTAGTCCAGTAGAGAAGTTGGAGTTTAGTCCAGTAGAGAAGTTAGAGTTTATTCCAGTAGAGAAGTCAGAGTTTAGTCCAGTAGAGAAGTTAGAGTTTAGTCCAGTAGAGAAGTTAGAGTTTAGTCCAGTAGAGCAGTTAGAGTTTAGTCCAGTAGAGGAGTCAGAGTTTAGTCCAGTAGAGAAGTCAGAGTTTAGTCCAGTAGAGCAGTCAGAGTTTAGTCCAGTAGAGAAGTTAGAGTTTAGTCCAGTAGAGAAGTTAGAGTTTAGTCCAGTAAAGAAGTCAGAGTTTAGTCCAGTAGAGAAGTCAGAGTTTAGTCCAGTAGAGAAGTCAGAGTTTAGTCCAGTAGAGAAGTTAGAGTTTAGTCCAGTAAAGAAGTCAGAGTTTAGTCCAGTAGAGAAGTCAGAGTTTAGTCCAGTAAAGAAGTCAGAGTTTAGTCCAGTAGAGAAGTCAGAGTTTAGTCCAGTAGAGAAGTCAGAGTTTAGTCCAGTAGAGAAGTCAGAGTTTAGTCCAGTAGAGAAGTCAGAGTTTAGTCCAGTAGAGAAGTCAGCGTTTAGTCCAGTAGAGCAGTTAGAGTTTAGTCCAGTAGAGAAGTCAGAGTTTAGTCCAGTAGAGAAGTCAGAGTTTAGTCCAGTAGAGCAGTCAGAGTTTAGTCCAGTAGAGAAGTCAGAGTTTAGTCCAGTAGAGAAGTCAGCATTTAGTCCAGTAGAGCAGTTAGAGTTTAGTCCAGTAGAGAAGTCAGAGTTTAGTCCAGTAGAGAAGTCAGAGTTTAGTCCAGTAGAGCAGTCAGAGTTTAGTCCAGTAGAGAAGTCAGAGTTTAGTCCAGTAGAGAAGTCAGAGTTTAGTCCAGTAAATAAGTCAGAGTTTAGTCCAGTAGAGAAGTTAGAGTTTAGTCCAGTAGAGAAGTCAGAGTTTAGTCCAGTAGAGAAGTCAGAGTTTAGTCCAGTAAAGAAGTCAGAGTTTAGTCCAGTAGAGAAGTCAGAGTTTAGTCCAGTAGAGAAGTCAGAGTTTAGTCCAGTAGAGAAGTCAGAGTTTAATCCAGTAGAGAAGTCAGAGTTTAGTCCAGTAGAGCAGTCAGAGTTTAGTCCAGTAGAGCAGTCAGAGTTTAGTCCAGTAGAGCAGTCAGAGTTTAGTCCAGTAGAGCAGTCAGAGTTTAGTCCAGTAGAGAATCAGAGTTTAGTCCAGTAGAGCAGTCAAAGTTTAGTCCAGTAGAGCAGTCAGAGTTTAGTCCAGTAGAGAAGTCAGAGTTTAGTCCAGTAGAGAAGTTAGAGTTAGTCCAGTAGAGAAGTCAGAGTTTAATCCAGTAGAGAAGTCAGAGTTTAGTCCAGTAGAGAAGTCAGAGTTTAGTCCAGTAGAGCAGTCAGAGTTTAGTCCAGTAGAGCAGTTAGAGTTTAGTCCAGTAGAGAAGTTAGAGTTTAGTCCAGTAGAGAAGTCAGAGTTTAGTCCAGTAGCGAAGTCAGAGTTTAGTCCAGTAGAGAAGTCAGAGTTTAGTCCAGTAGAGAAGTTAGAGTTTAGTCCAGTAGAGAAGTCAGAGTTTAGTCCAGTAGAGCAGTCAGAGTTTAGTCCAGTAGAGAAGTCAGAGTTTAGTCCAGTAGAGAAGTTAGAGTTTAGTCCAGTAGAGGAGTCAGAGTTTAGTCCAGTAGAGAAGTTAGAGTTTAGTCCAGTAGAGAAGTCAGAGTTTAGTCCAGTAGAGAAGTTAGAGTTTAGTCCAGTAGAGAAGTTAGAGTTTAGTCCAGTAGAGAAGTCAGAGTTTAGTCCAGTAGAGAAGTCAGAGTTTAGTCCAGTAGAGAAGTCAGAGTTTAGTCCAGTAGAGAAGTCAGAGTTTAGTCCAGTAGAGCAGTCAGAGTTTAGTCCAGTAGAGAAGTCAGAGTTTAGTCCAGTAGAGAAGTCAGAGTTTAGTCCAGTAGAGAAGTCAGAGTTTAGTCCAGTAGAGAAGTCAGAGTTTAGTTCAGTAGAGAAGTCAGAGTTTAGTCCAGTAGAGAAGTCAGAGTTTAGTCCAGTAGAGAAGTCAGAGTTTAGTCCAGTAGAGAAGTCAGAGTTTAGTCCAGTAAAGAAGTTAGAGTTTAGTCCAGTAGAGAAGTCAGAGTTTAGTCCAGTAGAGAAGTCAGAGTTTAGTCCAGTAGAGAAGTCAGAGTTTAGTCCAGTAGAGAAGTCAGAGTTTAGTCCAGTAGAGAAGTCAGAGTTTAGTCCAGTAGAGCAGTCAGAGTTTAGTCCAGTAGAGAAGTCCGAGTTTAGTCCAGTAGAGCAGTCAGAGTTTAGTCAAGTAGAGAAGTCAGAGTTTAGTCCAGTAAAGAAGTCAGAGTGTAGTCCAGTAGAGAAGTCAGATTTTAGTCCACTAGAGAAGTCAGAGTTTAGTCCAGTAGAGAAGTCAGAGTTTAGTCCAGTAAAGAAGTCAGAGTTTAGTCCAGTAGAGAAGTCAGAGTTTAGTCCAGTAGAGCAGTCAGAGTTTAGTCCAGTAGAGAAGTCAGAGTTTAGTCCAGTAGAGCAGTCAGAGTTTAGTCCAGTAGAGCAGTTAGAGTTTAGTCCAGTAGAGAAGTCAGAGTTTAGTCCAGTAGAGAAGTCAGAGTTTAGTCCAGTAGAGTAGTTAGAGTTTAGTCCAGTAGATAAGTCAGAGTTTAGTCCAGTAGAGAAGTCAGAGTTTAGTCCAGTAGAGAAGTCAGAGTTTAGTCCAGTAAAGAAGTCAGAGTTTAGTCCAGTAGAGAAGTTAGAGTTTAGTCCAGTAGAGAAGTCAGAGTTTAGTCCAGTAGAGAAGTCAGAGTTTAGTCCAGTAAAGAAGTCAGAGTTTAGTCCAGTAGAGAAGTCAGAGTTTAGTCCAGTAGAGAAGTCAGAGTTTAGTCCAGTAGAGAAGTCAGAGTTTAGTCCAGTAGAGAAGTCAGAGTTTAGTCCAGTAGAGCAGTCAGAGTTTAGTCCAGTAGCGAAGTCAGAGTTTAGTCCAGTAGAGAAGTCAGAGTTTAGTCCAGTAGAGAAGTTAGAGTTTAGTCCAGTAGAGAAGTCAGAGTTTAGTCCAGTAGAGCAGTCAGAGTTTAGTCCAGTAGAGAAGTCAGAGTTTAGTCCAGTAGAGAAGTTAGAGTTTAGTCCAGTAGAGGAGTCAGAGTTTAGTCCAGTAGAGAAGTTAGAGTTTAGTCCAGTAGAGAAGTCAGAGTTTAGTCCAGTAGAGAAGTTAGAGTTTAGTCCAGTAGAGAAGTTAGAGTTTAGTCCAGTAGAGAAGTCAGAGTTTAGTCCAGTAGAGAAGTCAGAGTTTAGTCCAGTAGAGAAGTCAGAGTTTAGTCCAGTAGAGAAGTCAGAGTTTAGTCCAGTAGAGCAGTCAGAGTTTAGTCCAGTAGAGAAGTCAGAGTTTAGTCCAGTAAAGAAGTCAGAGTTTAGTCCAGTAGAGAAGTCAGAGTTTAGTCCAGTAGAGCAGTCAGAGTTTAGTCCAGTAGAGAAGTCAGAGTTTAGTCCAGTAGAGCAGTCAGAGTTTAGTCCAGTAGAGCAGTTAGAGTTTAGTCCAGTAGAGAAGTCAGAGTTTAGTCCAGTAGAGAAGTCAGAGTTTAGTCCAGTAGAGTAGTTAGAGTTTAGTCCAGTAGATAAGTCAGAGTTTAGTCCAGTAGAGAAGTCAGAGTTTAGTCCAGTAGAGAAGTCAGAGTTTAGTCCAGTAAAGAAGTCAGAGTTTAGTCCAGTAGAGAAGTTAGAGTTTAGTCCAGTAGAGAAGTCAGAGTTTAGTCCAGTAGAGAAGTCAGAGTTTAGTCCAGTAAAGAAGTCAGAGTTTAGTCCAGTAGAGAAGTCAGAGTTTAGTCCAGTAGAGAAGTCAGAGTTTAGTCCAGTAGAGCAGTCAGAGTTTAGTCCAGTAGCGAAGTCAGAGTTTAGTCCAGTAGAGAAGTCAGAGTTTAGTCCAGTAGAGAAGTTAGAGTTTAGTCCAGTAGAGAAGTCAGAGTTTAGTCCAGTAGAGCAGTCAGAGTTTAGTCCAGTAGAGAAGTCAGAGTTTAGTCCAGTAGAGAAGTTAGAGTTTAGTCCAGTAGAGGAGTCAGAGTTTAGTCCAGTAGAGAAGTTAGAGTTTAGTCCAGTAGAGAAGTCAGAGTTTAGTCCAGTAGAGAAGTTAGAGTTTAGTCCAGTAGAGAAGTTAGAGTTTAGTCCAGTAGAGAAGTCAGAGTTTAGTCCAGTAGAGAAGTCAGAGTTTAGTCCAGTAGAGAAGTCAGAGTTTAGTCCAGTAGAGAAGTCAGAGTTTAGTCCAGTAGAGCAGTCAGAGTTTAGTCCAGTAGAGAAGTCAGAGTTTAGTCCAGTAGAGAAGTCAGAGTTTAGTCCAGTAGAGAAGTCAGAGTTTAGTCCAGTAGAGAAGTCAGAGTTTAGTTCAGTAGAGAAGTCAGAGTTTAGTCCAGTAGAGAAGTCAGAGTTTAGTCCAGTAGAGAAGTCAGAGTTTAGTCCAGTAGAGAAGTCAGAGTTTAGTCCAGTAAAGAAGTTAGAGTTTAGTCCAGTAGAGAAGTCAGAGTTTAGTCCAGTAGAGAAGTCAGAGTTTAGTCCAGTAGAGAAGTCAGAGTTTAGTCCAGTAGAGAAGTCAGAGTTTAGTCCAGTAGAGAAGTCAGAGTTTAGTCCAGTAGAGCAGTCAGAGTTTAGTCCAGTAGAGAAGTCAGAGTTTAGTCCAGTAGAGCAGTCAGAGTTTAGTCCAGTAGAGAAGTCAGAGTTTAGTCCAGTAAAGAAGTCAGAGTGTAGTCCAGTAGAGAAGTCAGAGTTTAGTCCACTAGAGAAGTCAGAGTTTAGTCCAGTAGAGAAGTCAGAGTTTAGTCCAGTAAAGAAGTCAGAGTTTAGTCCAGTAGAGAAGTCATAGTTTAGTCCAGTAGAGCAGTCAGAGTTTAGTCCAGTAGAGAAGTCAGAGTTTAGTCCAGTAGAGCAGTCAGAGTTTAGTCCAGTAGAGCAGTTAGAGTTTAGTCCAGTAGAGAAGTCAGAGTTTAGTCCAGTAGAGCAGTTAGAGTTTAGTCCAGTAGATAAGTCAGAGTTTAGTCCAGTAGATAAGTCAGAGTTTAGTCCAGTAGAGAAGTCAGAGTTTAGTCCAGTAGAGAAGTCAGAGTTTAGTCCAGTAAAGAAGTCAGAGTTTAGTCCAGTAGAGAAGTTAGAGTTTAGTCCAGTAGAGAAGTCAGAGTTTAGTCCAGTAGAGCAGTCAGAGTTTAGTCCAGTAAAGAAGTCAGAGTTTAGTCCAGTAGAGAAGTCAGAGTTTAGTCCAGTAGAGAAGTCAGAGTTTAGTCCAGTAGAGAAGTCAGAGTTTAGTCCAGTAGAGCAGTCAGAGTTTAGTCCAGTAGAGAAGTCAGAGTTTAGTCCAGTAGAGCAGTCAGAGTTTAGTCCAGTAGAGCTGTCAGAGTTTAGTCCAGTAGAGAATCAGAGTTTAGTCCAGTAGAGCAGTCAGAGTTTAGTCCAGTAGAGCAGTCAGAGTTTAGTCCAGTAGAGAAGTCAGAGTTTAGTCCAGTAGAGAAGTTAGAGTTAGTCCAGTAGAGAAGTCAGAGTTTAGTCCAGTAGAGAAGTCAGAGTTTAGTCCAGTAGAGAAGTCAGAGTTTAGTCCAGTAGAGCAGTCAGAGTTTAGTCCAGTAGAGCAGTTAGAGTTTAGTCCAGTAGAGAAGTTAGAGTTTAGTCCAGTAGAGAAGTCAGAGTTTAGTCCAGTAGAGAAGTCAGAGTTTAGTCCAGTAGAGAAGTCAGAGTTTAGTCCAGTAGAGAAGTTAGAGTTTAGTCCAGTAGAGAAGTCAGAGTTTAGTCCAGTAGAGCAGTCAGAGTTTAGTCCAGTAGAGAAGTCAGAGTTTAGTCCAGTAGAGAAGTTAGAGTTTAGTCCAGTAGAGGAGTCAGAGTTTAGTACAGTAGAGAAGTTAGAGTTTAGTCCAGTAGAGAAGTCAGAGTTTAGTCCAGTAGAGAAGTCAGAGTTTAGTCCAGTAGAGAAGTCAGAGTTTAGTCCAGTAGAGAAGTCAGAGTTTAGTCCAGTAGAGAAGTCAGAGTTTAGTCCAGTAGAGAAGTCAGAGTTTAGTCCAGTAGAGAAGTCAGAGTTTAGTCGAGTAAAGAAGTTAGAGTTTAGTCCAGTAGAGAAGTCAGAGTTTAGTCCAGTAGAGAAGTCAGAGTTTAGTCCAGTAGAGAAGTCAGAGTTTAGTCCAGTAGAGAAGTCAGAGTTTAGTCCAGTAGAGCAGTCAGAGTTTAGTCCAGTAGAGAAGTCAGAGTTTAGTCCAGTAGAGCAGTCAGAGTTTAGTCCAGTAGAGAAGTCAGAGTTTAGTCCAGTAAAGAAGTCAGAGTTTAGTCCAGTAGAGAAGTCAGAGTTTAGTCCAGTAGAGCAGTCAGAGTTTAGTCCAGTAGAGCAGTTAGAGTTTAGTCCAGTAGAGAAGTCAGAGTTTAGTCCAGTAGAGAAGTCAGAGTTTAGTCCAGTAGAGCAGTTAGAGTTTAGTCCAGTAGATAAGTCAGAGTTTAGTCCAGTAGAGAAGTCAGAGTTTAGTCTAGTAGAGAAGTCAGAGTTTAGTCCAGTAGAGCAGTCAGAGTTTAGTCCAGTAGAGCAGTTAGAGTTTAGTCCAGTAGAGAAGTTAGAGTTTAGTCCAGTAGAGAAGTCAGAGTTTAGTCCAGTAGAGAAGTCAGAGTTTAGTCCAGTAGAGAAGTCAGAGTTTAGTCCAGTAGAGAAGTTAGAGTTTAGTCCAGTAGAGAAGTCAGAGTTTAGTCCAGTAGAGCAGTCAGAGTTTAGTCCAGTAGAGAAGTCAGAGTTTAGTCCAGTAGAGAAGTTAGAGTTTAGTCCAGTAGAGGAGTCAGAGTTTAGTACAGTAGAGAAGTTAGAGTTTAGTCCAGTAGAGAAGTCAGAGTTTAGTCCAGTAGAGAAGTCAGAGTTTAGTCCAGTAGAGAAGTCAGAGTTTAGTCCAGTAGAGAAGTCAGAGTTTAGTCCAGTAGAGAAGTCAGAGTTTAGTCCAGTAGAGAAGTCAGAGTTTAGTCTAGTAGAGAAGTCAGAGTTTAGTCGAGTAAAGAAGTTAGAGTTTAGTCCAGTAGAGAAGTCAGAGTTTAGTCCAGTAGAGAAGTCAGAGTTTAGTCCAGTAGAGAAGTCAGAGTTTAGTCCAGTAGAGAAGTCAGAGTTTAGTCCAGTAGAGCAGTCAGAGTTTAGTCCAGTAGAGAAGTCAGAGTTTAGTCCAGTAGAGCAGTCAGAGTTTAGTCCAGTAGAGAAGTCAGAGTTTAGTCCAGTAAAGAAGTCAGAGTTTAGTCCAGTAGAGAAGTCAGAGTTTAGTCCAGTAGAGCAGTCAGAGTTTAGTCCAGTAGAGCAGTTAGAGTTTAGTCCAGTAGAGAAGTCAGAGTTTAGTCCAGTAGAGAAGTCAGAGTTTAGTCCAGTAGAGCAGTTAGAGTTAAGTCCAGTAGATAAGTCAGAGTTTAGTCCAGTAGAGAAGTCAGAGTTTAGTCCAGTAGAGAAGTCAGAGTTTAGTCCAGTAAAGAAGTCAGAGTTTAGTCCAGTAGAGAAGTTAGAGTTTAGTCCAGTAGAGAAGTCAGAGTTTAGTCCAGTAGAGAAGTCAGAGTTTAGTCCAGTAAAGAAGTCAGAGTTTAGTCCAGTAGAGAAGTCAGAGTTTAGTCCAGTAGAGAAGTCAGAGTTTAGTCCAGCAGAGAAGTCAGAGTTTAGTCCAGTAGAGAAGTCAGAGTTTAGTCCAGTAGAGCAGTCAGAGTTTAGTCCAGTAGAGAAGTCAGAGTTTAGTCCAGTAGAGCAGTCAGAGTTTAGTCCAGTAGAGCAGTCAGAGTTTAGTCCAGTAGAGAATCAGAGTTTAGTCCAGTAGAGCAGTCAGAGTTTAGTCCAGTAGAGCAGTCAGAGTTTAGTCCAGTAGAGAAGTCAGAGTTTAGTCCAGTAGAGAAGTTAGAGTTAGTCCAGTAGAGAAGTCAGAGTTTAGTCCAGTAGAGAAGTCAGAGTTTAGTCCAGTAGAGAAGTCAGAGTTTAGTCCAGTAGAGCAGTCAGAGTTTAGTCCAGTAGAGCAGTTAGAGTTTAGTCCAGTAGAGAAGTTAGAGTTTAGTCCAGTAGAAAAGTCAGAGTTTAGTCCAGTAGACAAGTCAGAGTTTAGTCCAGTAGAGAAGTCAGAGTTTAGTCCAGTAGAGAAGTTAGAGTTTAGTCCAGTAGAGAAGTCAGAGTTTAGTCCAGTAGAGCAGTCAGAGTTTAGTCCAGTAGAGAAGTCAGAGTTTAGTCCAGTAGAGAAGTTAGAGTTTAGTCCAGTAGAGGAGTCAGAGTTTAGTCCAGTAGAGAAGTTAGAGTTTAGTCCAGTAGAGAAGTCAGAGTTTAGTCCAGTAGAGAAGTTAGAGTTTAGTCCAGTAGAGAAGTTAGAGTTTAGTCCAGTAGAGAAGTCAGAGTTTAGTCCAGTAGAGAAGTCAGAGTTTAGTCCAGTAGAGAAGTCAGAGTTTAGTCCAGTAGAGAAGTCAGAGTTTAGTCCAGTAGAGCAGTCAGAGTTTAGTCCAGTAGAGAAGTCAGAGTTTAGTCCAGTAGAGAAGTCAGAGTTTAGTCCAGTAGAGAAGACAGAGTTTAGTCCAGTAGAGAAGTCAGAGTTTAGTCCAGTAGAGAAGTCAGAGTTTAGTCCAGTAGAGAAGTCAGAGTTTAGTCCAGTAGAGAAGTCAGAGTTTAGTCCAGTAGAGAAGTCAGAGTTTAGTCGAGTAAAGAAGTTAGAGTTTAGTCCAGTAGAGAAGTCAGAGTTTAGTCCAGTAGAGAAGTCAGAGTTTAGTCCAGTAGAGAAGTCAGAGTTTAGTCCAGTAGAGAAGTCAGAGTTTAGTCCAGTAGAAAAGTCAGAGTTTAGTCCAGTAGAGCAGTCAGAGTTTAGTCCAGTAGAGAAGTCAGAGTTTAGTCCAGTAGAGCAGTCAGAGTTTAGTCCAGTAGAGAAGTCAGAGTTTAGTCCAGTAAAGAAGTCAGAGTTTAGTCCAGTAGAGAAGTCAGAGTTTAGTCCAGTAGAGCAGTCAGAGTTTAGTCCAGTAGAGAAGTCAGAGTTTAGTCCAGTAGAGCAGTCAGAGTTTAGTCCAGTAGAGCAGTCAGAGTTTAGTCCAGTAGAGAAGTCAGAGTTTAGTCCAGTAGAGAAGTCAGAGTTTAGTCCAGTAGAGAAGTCAGAGTTTAGTCCAGTAGAGAAGTCAGAGTTTAGTCCAGTAGAGAAGTCAGAGTTTAGTCCAGTAGAGAAGTCAGAGTTTAGTCCAGTAGAGAAGTCAGAGTTTAGTCCAGTAGAGAAGGCAGAGTTTAGTCCAGTAAAGAAGTCAGAGTTTAGTCCAGTAAAGAAGTTAGAGTTTAGTCCAGTAGTGAAGTCAGAGTTTAGTCCAGTAGAGAAGTCAGAGTTTAGTCCAGTAGAGAAGTCAGAGTTTAGTCCAGTAGAGCAGTCAGAGTTTAGTCCAGTAGATAAGTCAGAGTTTAGTCCAGTAGAGCAGTCAGAGTTTAGTCCAGTAGAGAAGTCAGAGTTTAGTCCAGTAAAGAAGTCAGAGTGTAGTCCAGTAGAGAAGTCAGAGTTTAGTCCACTAGAGAAGTCAGAGTTTAGTCCAGTAGAGAAGTCAGAGTTTAGTCCAGTAAAGAAGTCAGAGTTTAGTCCAGTAGAGAAGTCAGAGTTTAGTCCAGTAGAGCAGTCAGAGTTTAGTCCAGTAGAGAAGTCAGAGTTTAGTCCAGTAGAGCAGTCAGAGTTTAGTCCAGTAGAGCAGTTCGAGTTTAGTCCAATAGAGAAGTCAGAGTTTAGTCCAGTAGAGCAGTCAGAGTTTAGTCCAGTAGAGAAGTCAGAGTTTAGTCCAGTAGAGAAGTCAGAGTTTAGTCCAGTAGAGCAGTCAGAGTTTAGTCCAGTAGAGAAGTCAGAGTTTAGTCCAGTTGAGAAGTCAGAGTTTAGTCCAGTAGAGCAGTTAGAGTTTAGTCCAGTAGAGCAGTTAGAGTTTAGTCCAGTAGAGCAGTCAGAGTTTAGTCCAGTAGAGAAGTTGGAGTTTAGTCCAGTAGAGAAGTCAGAGTTTAGTCCAGTAGAGAAGTCAGAGTTTAGTCCAGTAGAGAAGTCAGAGTTTAGTCCAGTAGAGAAGTCAGAGTTTAGTCCAGTAGAGAAGTCAGAGTTTAGTCCAGTAGAGAAGTTAGAGTTTAGTCCAGTAGAGCAGTTAGAGTTTAGTCCAGTAGAGAAGTCAGAGTTTAGTCCAGTAGAGAAGTCAGAGTTTAGTCCAGTAGAGCAGTCAGAGTTTAGTCCAATAGAGCAGTCAGAGTTTAGTCCAGTAGAGCAGTTAGAGTTTAGTCCAGTAGAGAAGTCAGAGTTTAGTCCAGTAGAGCAGTCAGAGTTTAGTCCAATAGAGCAGTCAGAGTTTAGTCCAGTAGAGCAGTCAGAGTTTAGTCCAGTAGAGAAGTTAGAGTTTAGTCCAGTAGAGAAGTCAGAGTTTAGTCCAGTAGAGAAGTCAGAGTTTAGTCCAGTAGAGCAGTCAGAGTTTAGTCCAGTAGAGAAGTCAGAGTTTAGTCCAGTAGAGAAGTCAGAGTTTAGTCCAGTAGAGAAGTCAGAGTTTAGTCCAGTAGAGAAGTTAGAGTTTAGTCCAGTAGAGAAGTCAGAGTTTAGTCCAGTAGAGAAGTCAGAGTTTAGTCCAGTAGAGCAGTCAGAGTTTAGTCCAGTAGAGAAGTCAGAGTTTAGTCCAGTAGAGCAGTCAGAGTTTAGTCCAGTAGAGAAGTCAGAGTTTAGTCCAGTAGAGCAGTCAGAGTTTAGTCCAGTAGAGCAGTCAGAGTTTAGTCCAGTAGAGAATCAAAGTTTAGTCCAGTAGAGAAGTCAGAGTTTAGTCCAGTAGAAAAGCCAGAGTTTAGTCGAGTAGAGAAGTTAGAGTTTAGTCCAGTAGAGAAGTCAGAGTTTAGTCCAGTAGAAAAGCCAGAGTTTAGTCCAGTAGAGAAGTTGGAGTTTAGTCCAGTAGAGAAGTTAGAGTTTATTCCAGTAGAGAAGTCAGAGTTTAGTCCAGTAGAGAAGTTAGAGTTTAGTCCAGTAGAGAAGTTAGAGTTTAGTCCAGTAGAGCAGTTAGAGTTTAGTCCAGTAGAGGAGTCAGAGTTTAGTCCAGTAGAGAAGTCAGAGTTTAGTCCAGTAGAGCAGTCAGAGTTTAGTCCAGTAGAGAAGTTAGAGTTTAGTCCAGTAGAGAAGTTAGAGTTTAGTCCAGTAAAGAAGTCAGAGTTTAGTCCAGTAGAGAAGTCAGAGTTTAGTCCAGTAGAGAAGTCAGAGTTTAGTCCAGTAGAGAAGTTAGAGTTTAGTCCAGTAAAGAAGTCAGAGTTTAGTCCAGTAGAGAAGTCAGAGTTTAGTCCAGTAAAGAAGTCAGAGTTTAGTCCAGTAGAGAAGTCAGAGTTTAGTCCAGTAGAGAAGTCAGAGTTTAGTCCAGTAGAGAAGTCAGAGTTTAGTCCAGTAGAGAAGTCAGAGTTTAGTCCAGTAGAGAAGTCAGCGTTTAGTCCAGTAGAGCAGTTAGAGTTTAGTCCAGTAGAGAAGTCAGAGTTTAGTCCAGTAGAGAAGTCAGAGTTTAGTCCAGTAGAGCAGTCAGAGTTTAGTCCAGTAGAGAAGTCAGAGTTTAGTCCAGTAGAGAAGTCAGCATTTAGTCCAGTAGAGCAGTTAGAGTTTAGTCCAGTAGAGAAGTCAGAGTTTAGTCCAGTAGAGAAGTCAGAGTTTAGTCCAGTAGAGCAGTCAGAGTTTAGTCCAGTAGAGAAGTCAGAGTTTAGTCCAGTAGAGAAGTCAGAGTTTAGTCCAGTAAATAAGTCAGAGTTTAGTCCAGTAGAGAAGTTAGAGTTTAGTCCAGTAGAGAAGTCAGAGTTTAGTCCAGTAGAGAAGTCAGAGTTTAGTCCAGTAAAGAAGTCAGAGTTTAGTCCAGTAGAGAAGTCAGAGTTTAGTCCAGTAGAGAAGTCAGAGTTTAGTCCAGTAGAGAAGTCAGAGTTTAATCCAGTAGAGAAGTCAGAGTTTAGTCCAGTAGAGCAGTCAGAGTTTAGTCCAGTAGAGCAGTCAGAGTTTAGTCCAGTAGAGCAGTCAGAGTTTAGTCCAGTAGAGCAGTCAGAGTTTAGTCCAGTAGAGAATCAGAGTTTAGTCCAGTAGAGCAGTCAAAGTTTAGTCCAGTAGAGCAGTCAGAGTTTAGTCCAGTAGAGAAGTCAGAGTTTAGTCCAGTAGAGAAGTTAGAGTTAGTCCAGTAGAGAAGTCAGAGTTTAATCCAGTAGAGAAGTCAGAGTTTAGTCCAGTAGAGAAGTCAGAGTTTAGTCCAGTAGAGCAGTCAGAGTTTAGTCCAGTAGAGCAGTCAGAGTTTAGTCCAGTAGAGAAGTCAGAGTTTAGTCCAGTAGAGCAGTCAGAGTTTAGTCCAGTAGAGAAGTCAGAGTTTAGTCCAGTAAAGAAGTCAGAGTTTAGTCCAGTAGAGAAGTCAGAGTTTAGTCCAGTAGAGCAGTCAGAGTTTAGTCCAGTAGAGCAGTTAGAGTTTAGTCCAGTAGAGAAGTCAGAGTTTAGTCCAGTAGAGAAGTCAGAGTTTAGTCCAGTAGAGCAGTTAGAGTTAAGTCCAGTAGATAAGTCAGAGTTTAGTCCAGTAGAGAAGTCAGAGTTTAGTCCAGTAGAGAAGTCAGAGTTTAGTCCAGTAAAGAAGTCAGAGTTTAGTCCAGTAGAGAAGTTAGAGTTTAGTCCAGTAGAGAAGTCAGAGTTTAGTCCAGTAGAGAAGTCAGAGTTTAGTCCAGTAAAGAAGTCAGAGTTTAGTCCAGTAGAGAAGTCAGAGTTTAGTCCAGTAGAGAAGTCAGAGTTTAGTCCAGAAGAGAAGTCAGAGTTTAGTCCAGTAGAGAAGTCAGAGTTTAGTCCAGTAGAGCAGTCAGAGTTTAGTCCAGTAGAGAAGTCAGAGTTTAGTCCAGTAGAGCAGTCAGAGTTTAGTCCAGTAGAGCAGTCAGAGTTTAGTCCAGTAGAGAATCAGAGTTTAGTCCAGTAGAGCAGTCAGAGTTTAGTCCAGTAGAGCAGTCAGAGTTTAGTCCAGTAGAGAAGTCAGAGTTTAGTCCAGTAGAGAAGTTAGAGTTAGTCCAGTAGAGAAGTCAGAGTTTAGTCCAGTAGAGAAGTCAGAGTTTAGTCCAGTAGAGAAGTCAGAGTTTAGTCCAGTAGAGCAGTCAGAGTTTAGTCCAGTAGAGCAGTTAGAGTTTAGTCCAGTAGAGAAGTTAGAGTTTAGTCCAGTAGAAAAGTCAGAGTTTAGTCCAGTAGACAAGTCAGAGTTTAGTCCAGTAGAGAAGTCAGAGTTTAGTCCAGTAGAGAAGTTAGAGTTTAGTCCAGTAGAGAAGTCAGAGTTTAGTCCAGTAGAGCAGTCAGAGTTTAGTCCAGTAGAGAAGTCAGAGTTTAGTCCAGTAGAGAAGTTAGAGTTTAGTCCAGTAGAGGAGTCAGAGTTTAGTCCAGTAGAGAAGTTAGAGTTTAGTCCAGTAGAGAAGTCAGAGTTTAGTCCAGTAGAGAAGTTAGAGTTTAGTCCAGTAGAGAAGTTAGAGTTTAGTCCAGTAGAGAAGTCAGAGTTTAGTCCAGTAGAGAAGTCAGAGTTTAGTCCAGTAGAGAAGTCAGAGTTTAGTCCAGTAGAGAAGTCAGAGTTTAGTCCAGTAGAGCAGTCAGAGTTTAGTCCAGTAGAGAAGTCAGAGTTTAGTCCAGTAGAGAAGTCAGAGTTTAGTCCAGTAGAGAAGACAGAGTTTAGTCCAGTAGAGAAGTCAGAGTTTAGTCCAGTAGAGAAGTCAGAGTTTAGTCCAGTAGAGAAGTCAGAGTTTAGTCCAGTAGAGCAGTCAGAGTTTAGTCCAGTAGAGAAGTCAGAGTTTAGTCGAGTAAAGAAGTTAGAGTTTAGTCCAGTAGAGAAGTCAGAGTTTAGTCCAGTAGAGAAGTCAGAGTTTAGTCCAGTAGAGAAGTCAGAGTTTAGTCCAGTAGAGAAGTCAGAGTTTAGTCCAGTAGAAAAGTCAGAGTTTAGTCCAGTAGAGCAGTCAGAGTTTAGTCCAGTAGAGAAGTCAGAGTTTAGTCCAGTTGAGAAGTCAGAGTTTAGTCCAGTAGAGCAGTTAGAGTTTAGTCCAGTAGAGCAGTTAGAGTTTAGTCCAGTAGAGCAGTCAGAGTTTAGTCCAGTAGAGAAGTTGGAGTTTAGTCCAGTAGAGAAGTCAGAGTTTAGTCCAGTAGAGCAGTCAGAGTTTAGTCCAGTAGAGAAGTCAGAGTTTAGTCCAGTAGAGAAGTCAGAGTTTAGTCCAGTAGAGAAGTCAGAGTTTAGTCCAGTAGAGAAGTTAGAGTTTAGTCCAGTAGAGCAGTTAGAGTTTAGTCCAGTAGAGAAGTCAGAGTTTAGTCCAGTAGAGAAGTCAGAGTTTAGTCCAGTAGAGCAGTCAGAGTTTAGTCCAATAGAGCAGTCAGAGTTTAGTCCAGTAGAGCAGTTAGAGTTTAGTCCAGTAGAGAAGTCAGAGTTTAGTCCAGTAGAGCAGTCAGAGTTTAGTCCAATAGAGCAGTCAGAGTTTAGTCCAGTAGAGCAGTCAGAGTTTAGTCCAGTAGAGAAGTTAGAGTTTAGTCCAGTAGAGAAGTCAGAGTTTAGTCCAGTAGAGAAGTCAGAGTTTAGTCCAGTAGAGCAGTCAGAGTTTAGTCCAGTAGAGAAGTCAGAGTTTAGTCCAGTAGAGAAGTCAGAGTTTAGTCCAGTAGAGAAGTCAGAGTTTAGTCCAGTAGAGAAGTTAGAGTTTAGTCCAGTAGAGAAGTCAGAGTTTAGTCCAGTAGAGAAGTCAGAGTTTAGTCCAGTAGAGCAGTCAGAGTTTAGTCCAGTAGAGAAGTCAGAGTTTAGTCCAGTAGAGCAGTCAGAGTTTAGTCCAGTAGAGAAGTCAGAGTTTAGTCCAGTAGAGCAGTCAGAGTTTAGTCCAGTAGAGCAGTCAGAGTTTAGTCCAGTAGAGAATCAAAGTTTAGTCCAGTAGAGAAGTCAGAGTTTAGTCCAGTAGAAAAGCCAGAGTTTAGTCGAGTAGAGAAGTTAGAGTTTAGTCCAGTAGAGAAGTCAGAGTTTAGTCCAGTAGAAAAGCCAGAGTTTAGTCCAGTAGAGAAGTTGGAGTTTAGTCCAGTAGAGAAGTTAGAGTTTATTCCAGTAGAGAAGTCAGAGTTTAGTCCAGTAGAGAAGTTAGAGTTTAGTCCAGTAGAGAAGTTAGAGTTTAATCCAGTAGAGCAGTTAGAGTTTAGTCCAGTAGAGGAGTCAGAGTTTAGTCCAGTAGAGAAGTCAGAGTTTAGTCCAGTAGAGCAGTCAGAGTTTAGTCCAGTAGAGAAGTTAGAGTTTAGTCCAGTAGAGAAGTTAGAGTTTAGTCCAGTAAAGAAGTCAGAGTTTAGTCCAGTAGAGAAGTCAGAGTTTAGTCCAGTAGAGAAGTCAGAGTTTAGTCCAGTAGAGAAGTTAGAGTTTAGTCCAGTAAAGAAGTCAGAGTTTAGTCCAGTAGAGAAGTCAGAGTTTAGTCCAGTAAAGAAGTCAGAGTTTAGTCCAGTAGAGAAGTCAGAGTTTAGTCCAGTAGAGAAGTCAGAGTTTAGTCCAGTAGAGAAGTCAGAGTTTAGTCCAGTAGAGAAGTCAGAGTTTAGTCCAGTAGAGAAGTCAGCGTTTAGTCCAGTAGAGCAGTTAGAGTTTAGTCCAGTAGAGAAGTCAGAGTTTAGTCCAGTAGAGAAGTCAGAGTTTAGTCCAGTAGAGCAGTCAGAGTTTAGTCCAGTAGAGAAGTCAGAGTTTAGTCCAGTAGAGAAGTCAGCATTTAGTCCAGTAGAGCAGTTAGAGTTTAGTCCAGTAGAGAAGTCAGAGTTTAGTCCAGTAGAGAAGTCAGAGTTTAGTCCAGTAGAGCAGTCAGAGTTTAGTCCAGTAGAGAAGTCAGAGTTTAGTCCAGTAGAGAAGTCAGAGTTTAGTCCAGTAAATAAGTCAGAGTTTAGTCCAGTAGAGAAGTTAGAGTTTAGTCCAGTAGAGAAGTCAGAGTTTAGTCCAGTAGAGAAGTCAGAGTTTAGTCCAGTAAAGAAGTCAGAGTTTAGTCCAGTAGAGAAGTCAGAGTTTAGTCCAGTAGAGAAGTCAGAGTTTAGTCCAGTAGAGAAGTCAGAGTTTAATCCAGTAGAGAAGTCAGAGTTTAGTCCAGTAGAGCAGTCAGAGTTTAGTCCAGTAGAGCAGTCAGAGTTTAGTCCAGTAGAGCAGTCAGAGTTTAGTCCAGTAGAGCAGTCAGAGTTTAGTCCAGTAGAGAATCAGAGTTTAGTCCAGTAGAGCAGTCAAAGTTTAGTCCAGTAGAGCAGTCAGAGTTTAGTCCAGTAGAGAAGTCAGAGTTTAGTCCAGTAGAGAAGTTAGAGTTAGTCCAGTAGAGAAGTCAGAGTTTAATCCAGTAGAGAAGTCAGAGTTTAGTCCAGTAGAGAAGTCAGAGTTTAGTCCAGTAGAGCAGTCAGAGTTTAGTCCAGTAGAGCAGTCAGAGTTTAGTCCAGTAGAGAAGTCAGAGTTTAGTCCAGTAGAGCAGTCAGAGTTTAGTCCAGTAGAGAAGTCAGAGTTTAGTCCAGTAAAGAAGTCAGAGTTTAGTCCAGTAGAGAAGTCAGAGTTTAGTCCAGTAGAGCAGTCAGAGTTTAGTCCAGTAGAGCAGTTAGAGTTTAGTCCAGTAGAGAAGTCAGAGTTTAGTCCAGTAGAGAAGTCAGAGTTTAGTCCAGTAGAGCAGTTAGAGTTAAGTCCAGTAGATAAGTCAGAGTTTAGTCCAGTAGAGAAGTCAGAGTTTAGTCCAGTAGAGAAGTCAGAGTTTAGTCCAGTAAAGAAGTCAGAGTTTAGTCCAGTAGAGAAGTTAGAGTTTAGTCCAGTAGAGAAGTCAGAGTTTAGTCCAGTAGAGAAGTCAGAGTTTAGTCCAGTAAAGAAGTCAGAGTTTAGTCCAGTAGAGAAGTCAGAGTTTAGTCCAGTAGAGAAGTCAGAGTTTAGTCCAGAAGAGAAGTCAGAGTTTAGTCCAGTAGAGAAGTCAGAGTTTAGTCCAGTAGAGCAGTCAGAGTTTAGTCCAGTAGAGAAGTCAGAGTTTAGTCCAGTAGAGCAGTCAGAGTTTAGTCCAGTAGAGCAGTCAGAGTTTAGTCCAGTAGAGAATCAGAGTTTAGTCCAGTAGAGCAGTCAGAGTTTAGTCCAGTAGAGCAGTCAGAGTTTAGTCCAGTAGAGAAGTCAGAGTTTAGTCCAGTAGAGAAGTTAGAGTTAGTCCAGTAGAGAAGTCAGAGTTTAGTCCAGTAGAGAAGTCAGAGTTTAGTCCAGTAGAGAAGTCAGAGTTTAGTCCAGTAGAGCAGTCAGAGTTTAGTCCAGTAGAGCAGTTAGAGTTTAGTCCAGTAGAGAAGTTAGAGTTTAGTCCAGTAGAAAAGTCAGAGTTTAGTCCAGTAGACAAGTCAGAGTTTAGTCCAGTAGAGAAGTCAGAGTTTAGTCCAGTAGAGAAGTTAGAGTTTAGTCCAGTAGAGAAGTCAGAGTTTAGTCCAGTAGAGCAGTCAGAGTTTAGTCCAGTAGAGAAGTCAGAGTTTAGTCCAGTAGAGAAGTTAGAGTTTAGTCCAGTAGAGGAGTCAGAGTTTAGTCCAGTAGAGAAGTTAGAGTTTAGTCCAGTAGAGAAGTCAGAGTTTAGTCCAGTAGAGAAGTTAGAGTTTAGTCCAGTAGAGAAGTTAGAGTTTAGTCCAGTAGAGAAGTCAGAGTTTAGTCCAGTAGAGAAGTCAGAGTTTAGTCCAGTAGAGAAGTCAGAGTTTAGTCCAGTAGAGAAGTCAGAGTTTAGTCCAGTAGAGCAGTCAGAGTTTAGTCCAGTAGAGAAGTCAGAGTTTAGTCCAGTAGAGAAGTCAGAGTTTAGTCCAGTAGAGAAGACAGAGTTTAGTCCAGTAGAGAAGTCAGAGTTTAGTCCAGTAGAGAAGTCAGAGTTTAGTCCAGTAGAGAAGTCAGAGTTTAGTCCAGTAGAGAAGTCAGAGTTTAGTCCAGTAGAGAAGTCAGAGTTTAGTCGAGTAAAGAAGTTAGAGTTTAGTCCAGTAGAGAAGTCAGAGTTTAGTCCAGTAGAGAAGTCAGAGTTTAGTCCAGTAGAGAAGTCAGAGTTTAGTCCAGTAGAGAAGTCAGAGTTTAGTCCAGTAGAAAAGTCAGAGTTTAGTCCAGTAGAGCAGTCAGAGTTTAGTCCAGTAGAGAAGTCAGAGTTTAGTCCAGTAGAGCAGTCAGAGTTTAGTCCAGTAGAGAAGTCAGAGTTTAGTCCAGTAAAGAAGTCAGAGTTTAGTCCAGTAGAGAAGTCAGAGTTTAGTCCAGTAGAGCAGTCAGAGTTTAGTCCAGTAGAGAAGTCAGAGTTTAGTCCAGTAGAGCAGTCAGAGTTTAGTCCAGTAGAGCAGTCAGAGTTTAGTCCAGTAGAGAAGTCAGAGTTTAGTCCAGTAGAGAAGTCAGAGTTTAGTCCAGTAGAGAAGTCAGAGTTTAGTCCAGTAGAGAAGTCAGAGTTTAGTCCAGTAGAGAAGTCAGAGTTTAGTCCAGTAGAGAAGTCAGAGTTTAGTCCAGTAGAGAAGTCAGAGTTTAGTCCAGTAGAGAAGGCAGAGTTTAGTCCAGTAAAGAAGTCAGAGTTTAGTCCAGTAAAGAAGTTAGAGTTTAGTCCAGTAGTGAAGTCAGAGTTTAGTCCAGTAGAGAAGTCAGAGTTTAGTCCAGTAGAGAAGTCAGAGTTTAGTCCAGTAGAGCAGTCAGAGTTTAGTCCAGTAGATAAGTCAGAGTTTAGTCCAGTAGAGCAGTCAGAGTTTAGTCCAGTAGAGAAGTCAGAGTTTAGTCCAGTAAAGAAGTCAGAGTGTAGTCCAGTAGAGAAGTCAGAGTTTAGTCCACTAGAGAAGTCAGAGTTTAGTCCAGTAGAGAAGTCAGAGTTTAGTCCAGTAAAGGAGTCAGAGTTTAGTCCAGTAGAGAAGTCAGAGTTTAGTCCAGTAGAGCAGTCAGAGTTTAGTCCAGTAGAGAAGTCAGAGTTTAGTCCAGTAGAGCAGTCAGAGTTTAGTCCAGTAGAGCAGTTCGAGTTTAGTCCAATAGAGAAGTCAGAGTTTAGTCCAGTAGAGCAGTCAGAGTTTAGTCCAGTAGAGAAGTCAGAGTTTAGTCCAGTAGAGAAGTCAGAGTTTAGTCCAGTAGAGCAGTCAGAGTTTAGTCCAGTAGAGAAGTCAGAGTTTAGTCCAGTTGAGAAGTCAGAGTTTAGTCCAGTAGAGCAGTTAGAGTTTAGTCCAGTAGAGCAGTTAGAGTTTAGTCCAGTAGAGCAGTCAGAGTTTAGTCCAGTAGAGAAGTTGGAGTTTAGTCCAGTAGAGAAGTCAGAGTTTAGTCCAGTAGAGAAGTCAGAGTTTAGTCCAGTAGAGAAGTCAGAGTTTAGTCCAGTAGAGAAGTCAGAGTTTAGTCCAGTAGAGAAGTCAGAGTTTAGTCCAGTAGAGAAGTTAGAGTTTAGTCCAGTAGAGCAGTTAGAGTTTAGTCCAGTAGAGAAGTCAGAGTTTAGTCCAGTAGAGAAGTCAGAGTTTAGTCCAGTAGAGCAGTCAGAGTTTAGTCCAATAGAGCAGTCAGAGTTTAGTCCAGTAGAGCAGTTAGAGTTTAGTCCAGTAGAGAAGTCAGAGTTTAGTCCAGTAGAGCAGTCAGAGTTTAGTCCAATAGAGCAGTCAGAGTTTAGTCCAGTAGAGCAGTCAGAGTTTAGTCCAGTAGAGAAGTTAGAGTTTAGTCCAGTAGAGAAGTCAGAGTTTAGTCCAGTAGAGAAGTCAGAGTTTAGTCCAGTAGAGCAGTCAGAGTTTAGTCCAGTAGAGAAGTCAGAGTTTAGTCCAGTAGAGAAGTCAGAGTTTAGTCCAGTAGAGAAGTCAGAGTTTAGTCCAGTAGAGAAGTTAGAGTTTAGTCCAGTAGAGAAGTCAGAGTTTAGTCCAGTAGAGAAGTCAGAGTTTAGTCCAGTAGAGCAGTCAGAGTTTAGTCCAGTAGAGAAGTCAGAGTTTAGTCCAGTAGAGCAGTCAGAGTTTAGTCCAGTAGAGAAGTCAGAGTTTAGTCCAGTAGAGCAGTCAGAGTTTAGTCCAGTAGAGCAGTCAGAGTTTAGTCCAGTAGAGAATCAAAGTTTAGTCCAGTAGAGAAGTCAGAGTTTAGTCCAGTAGAAAAGCCAGAGTTTAGTCGAGTAGAGAAGTTAGAGTTTAGTCCAGTAGAGAAGTCAGAGTTTAGTCCAGTAGAAAAGCCAGAGTTTAGTCCAGTAGAGAAGTTGGAGTTTAGTCCAGTAGAGAAGTTAGAGTTTATTCCAGTAGAGAAGTCAGAGTTTAGTCCAGTAGAGAAGTTAGAGTTTAGTCCAGTAGAGAAGTTAGAGTTTAGTCCAGTAGAGCAGTTAGAGTTTAGTCCAGTAGAGGAGTCAGAGTTTAGTCCAGTAGAGAAGTCAGAGTTTAGTCCAGTAGAGCAGTCAGAGTTTAGTCCAGTAGAGAAGTTAGAGTTTAGTCCAGTAGAGAAGTTAGAGTTTAGTCCAGTAAAGAAGTCAGAGTTTAGTCCAGTAGAGAAGTCAGAGTTTAGTCCAGTAGAGAAGTCAGAGTTTAGTCCAGTAGAGAAGTTAGAGTTTAGTCCAGTAAAGAAGTCAGAGTTTAGTCCAGTAGAGAAGTCAGAGTTTAGTCCAGTAAAGAAGTCAGAGTTTAGTCCAGTAGAGAAGTCAGAGTTTAGTCCAGTAGAGAAGTCAGAGTTTAGTCCAGTAGAGAAGTCAGAGTTTAGTCCAGTAGAGAAGTCAGAGTTTAGTCCAGTAGAGAAGTCAGCGTTTAGTCCAGTAGAGCAGTTAGAGTTTAGTCCAGTAGAGAAGTCAGAGTTTAGTCCAGTAGAGAAATCAGAGTTTAGTCCAGTAGAGCAGTCAGAGTTTAGTCCAGTAGAGAAGTCAGAGTTTAGTCCAGTAGAGAAGTCAGCATTTAGTCCAGTAGAGCAGTTAGAGTTTAGTCCAGTAGAGAAGTCAGAGTTTAGTCCAGTAGAGAAGTCAGAGTTTAGTCCAGTAGAGCAGTCAGAGTTTAGTCCAGTAGAGAAGTCAGAGTTTAGTCCAGTAGAGAAGTCAGAGTTTAGTCCAGTAAATAAGTCAGAGTTTAGTCCAGTAGAGAAGTTAGAGTTTAGTCCAGTAGAGAAGTCAGAGTTTAGTCCAGTAGAGAAGTCAGAGTTTAGTCCAGTAAAGAAGTCAGAGTTTAGTCCAGTAGAGAAGTCAGAGTTTAGTCCAGTAGAGAAGTCAGAGTTTAGTCCAGTAGAGAAGTCAGAGTTTAATCCAGTAGAGAAGTCAGAGTTTAGTCCAGTAGAGCAGTCAGAGTTTAGTCCAGTAGAGCAGTCAGAGTTTAGTCCAGTAGAGCAGTCAGAGTTTAGTCCAGTAGAGCAGTCAGAGTTTAGTCCAGTAGAGAATCAGAGTTTAGTCCAGTAGAGCAGTCAAAGTTTAGTCCAGTAGAGCAGTCAGAGTTTAGTCCAGTAGAGAAGTCAGAGTTTAGTCCAGTAGAGAAGTTAGAGTTAGTCCAGTAGAGAAGTCAGAGTTTAATCCAGTAGAGAAGTCAGAGTTTAGTCCAGTAGAGAAGTCAGAGTTTAGTCCAGTAGAGCAGTCAGAGTTTAGTCCAGTAGAGCAGTTAGAGTTTAGTCCAGTAGAGAAGTTAGAGTTTAGTCCAGTAGAGAAGTCAGAGTTTAGTCCAGTAGCGAAGTCAGAGTTTAGTCCAGTAGAGAAGTCAGAGTTTAGTCCAGTAGAGAAGTTAGAGTTTAGTCCAGTAGAGAAGTCAGAGTTTAGTCCAGTAGAGCAGTCAGAGTTTAGTCCAGTAGAGAAGTCAGAGTTTAGTCCAGTAGAGAAGTTAGAGTTTAGTCCAGTAGAGGAGTCAGAGTTTAGTCCAGTAGAGAAGTTAGAGTTTAGTCCAGTAGAGAAGTCAGAGTTTAGTCCAGTAGAGAAGTTAGAGTTTAGTCCAGTAGAGAAGTTAGAGTTTAGTCCAGTAGAGAAGTCAGAGTTTAGTCCAGTAGAGAAGTCAGAGTTTAGTCCAGTAGAGAAGTCAGAGTTTAGTCCAGTAGAGAAGTCAGAGTTTAGTCCAGTAGAGCAGTCAGAGTTTAGTCCAGTAGAGAAGTCAGAGTTTAGTCCAGTAGAGAAGTCAGAGTTTAGTCCAGTAGAGAAGTCAGAGTTTAGTCCAGTAGAGAAGTCAGAGTTTAGTTCAGTAGAGAAGTCAGAGTTTAGTCCAGTAGAGAAGTCAGAGTTTAGTCCAGTAGAGAAGTCAGAGTTTAGTCCAGTAGAGAAGTCAGAGTTTAGTCCAGTAAAGAAGTTAGAGTTTAGTCCAGTAGAGAAGTCAGAGTTTAGTCCAGTAGAGAAGTCAGAGTTTAGTCCAGTAGAGAAGTCAGAGTTTAGTCCAGTAGAGAAGTCAGAGTTTAGTCCAGTAGAGAAGTCAGAGTTTAGTCCAGTAGAGCAGTCAGAGTTTAGTCCAGTAGAGAAGTCCGAGTTTAGTCCAGTAGAGCAGTCAGAGTTTAGTCAAGTAGAGGAGTCAGAGTTTAGTCCAGTAAAGAAGTCAGAGTGTAGTCCAGTAGAGAAGTCAGATTTTAGTCCACTAGAGAAGTCAGAGTTTAGTCCAGTAGAGAAGTCAGAGTTTAGTCCAGTAAAGAAGTCAGAGTTTAGTCCAGTAGAGAAGTCAGAGTTTAGTCCAGTAGAGCAGTCAGAGTTTAGTCCAGTAGAGAAGTCAGAGTTTAGTCCAGTAGAGCAGTCAGAGTTTAGTCCAGTAGAGCAGTTAGAGTTTAGTCCAGTAGAGAAGTCAGAGTTTAGTCCAGTAGAGAAGTCAGAGTTTAGTCCAGTAGAGTAGTTAGAGTTTAGTCCAGTAGATAAGTCAGAGTTTAGTCCAGTAGAGAAGTCAGAGTTTAGTCCAGTAGAGAAGTCAGAGTTTAGTCCAGTAAAGAAGTCAGAGTTTAGTCCAGTAGAGAAGTTAGAGTTTAGTCCAGTAGAGAAGTCAGAGTTTAGTCCAGTAGAGAAGTCAGAGTTTAGTCCAGTAAAGAAGTCAGAGTTTAGTCCAGTAGAGAAGTCAGAGTTTAGTCCAGTAGAGAAGTCAGAGTTTAGTCCAGTAGAGAAGTCAGAGTTTAGTCCAGTAGAGAAGTCAGAGTTTAGTCCAGTAGAGCAGTCAGAGTTTAGTCCAGTAGCGAAGTCAGAGTTTAGTCCAGTAGAGAAGTCAGAGTTTAGTCCAGTAGAGAAGTTAGAGTTTAGTCCAGTAGAGAAGTCAGAGTTTAGTCCAGTAGAGCAGTCAGAGTTTAGTCCAGTAGAGAAGTCAGAGTTTAGTCCAGTAGAGAAGTTAGAGTTTAGTCCAGTAGAGGAGTCAGAGTTTAGTCCAGTAGAGAAGTTAGAGTTTAGTCCAGTAGAGAAGTCAGAGTTTAGTCCAGTAGAGAAGTTAGAGTTTAGTCCAGTAGAGAAGTTAGAGTTTAGTCCAGTAGAGAAGTCAGAGTTTAGTCCAGTAGAGAAGTCAGAGTTTAGTCCAGTAGAGAAGTCAGAGTTTAGTCCAGTAGAGAAGTCAGAGTTTAGTCCAGTAGAGCAGTCAGAGTTTAGTCCAGTAGAGAAGTCAGAGTTTAGTCCAGTAGAGAAGTCAGAGTTTAGTCCAGTAGAGAAGTCAGAGTTTAGTCCAGTAGAGAAGTCAGAGTTTAGTTCAGTAGAGAAGTCAGAGTTTAGTCCAGTAGAGAAGTCAGAGTTTAGTCCAGTAGAGAAGTCAGAGTTTAGTCCAGTAGAGAAGTCAGAGTTTAGTCCAGTAAAGAAGTTAGAGTTTAGTCCAGTAGAGAAGTCAGAGTTTAGTCCAGTAGAGAAGTCAGAGTTTAGTCCAGTAGAGAAGTCAGAGTTTAGTCCAGTAGAGAAGTCAGAGTTTAGTCCAGTAGAGAAGTCAGAGTTTAGTCCAGTAGAGCAGTCAGAGTTTAGTCCAGTAGAGAAGTCAGAGTTTAGTCCAGTAGAGCAGTCAGAGTTTAGTCCAGTAGAGAAGTCAGAGTTTAGTCCAGTAAAGAAGTCAGAGTGTAGTCCAGTAGAGAAGTCAGAGTTTAGTCCACTAGAGAAGTCAGAGTTTAGTCCAGTAGAGAAGTCAGAGTTTAGTCCAGTAAAGAAGTCAGAGTTTAGTCCAGTAGAGAAGTCATAGTTTAGTCCAGTAGAGCAGTCAGAGTTTAGTCCAGTAGAGAAGTCAGAGTTTAGTCCAGTAGAGCAGTCAGAGTTTAGTCCAGTAGAGCAGTTAGAGTTTAGTCCAGTAGAGAAGTCAGAGTTTAGTCCAGTAGAGCAGTTAGAGTTTAGTCCAGTAGATAAGTCAGAGTTTAGTCCAGTAGATAAGTCAGAGTTTAGTCCAGTAGAGAAGTCAGAGTTTAGTCCAGTAGAGAAGTCAGAGTTTAGTCCAGTAAAGAAGTCAGAGTTTAGTCCAGTAGAGAAGTTAGAGTTTAGTCCAGTAGAGAAGTCAGAGTTTAGTCCAGTAGAGCAGTCAGAGTTTAGTCCAGTAAAGAAGTCAGAGTTTAGTCCAGTAGAGAAGTCAGAGTTTAGTCCAGTAGAGAAGTCAGAGTTTAGTCCAGTAGAGAAGTCAGAGTTTAGTCCAGTAGAGCAGTCAGAGTTTAGTCCAGTAGAGAAGTCAGAGTTTAGTCCAGTAGAGCAGTCAGAGTTTAGTCCAGTAGAGCTGTCAGAGTTTAGTCCAGTAGAGAATCAGAGTTTAGTCCAGTAGAGCAGTCAGAGTTTAGTCCAGTAGAGCAGTCAGAGTTTAGTCCAGTAGAGAAGTCAGAGTTTAGTCCAGTAGAGAAGTTAGAGTTAGTCCAGTAGAGAAGTCAGAGTTTAGTCCAGTAGAGAAGTCAGAGTTTAGTCCAGTAGAGAAGTCAGAGTTTAGTCCAGTAGAGCAGTCAGAGTTTAGTCCAGTAGAGCAGTTAGAGTTTAGTCCAGTAGAGAAGTTAGAGTTTAGTCCAGTAGAGAAGTCAGAGTTTAGTCCAGTAGAGAAGTCAGAGTTTAGTCCAGTAGAGAAGTCAGAGTTTAGTCCAGTAGAGAAGTTAGAGTTTAGTCCAGTAGAGAAGTCAGAGTTTAGTCCAGTAGAGCAGTCAGAGTTTAGTCCAGTAGAGAAGTCAGAGTTTAGTCCAGTAGAGAAGTTAGAGTTTAGTCCAGTAGAGGAGTCAGAGTTTAGTACAGTAGAGAAGTTAGAGTTTAGTCCAGTAGAGAAGTCAGAGTTTAGTCCAGTAGAGAAGTCAGAGTTTAGTCCAGTAGAGAAGTCAGAGTTTAGTCCAGTAGAGAAGTCAGAGTTTAGTCCAGTAGAGAAGTCAGAGTTTAGTCCAGTAGAGAAGTCAGAGTTTAGTCCAGTAGAGAAGTCAGAGTTTAGTCGAGTAAAGAAGTTAGAGTTTAGTCCAGTAGAGAAGTCAGAGTTTAGTCCAGTAGAGAAGTCAGAGTTTAGTCCAGTAGAGAAGTCAGAGTTTAGTCCAGTAGAGAAGTCAGAGTTTAGTCCAGTAGAGCAGTCAGAGTTTAGTCCAGTAGAGAAGTCAGAGTTTAGTCCAGTAGAGCAGTCAGAGTTTAGTCCAGTAGAGAAGTCAGAGTTTAGTCCAGTAAAGAAGTCAGAGTTTAGTCCAGTAGAGAAGTCAGAGTTTAGTCCAGTAGAGCAGTCAGAGTTTAGTCCAGTAGAGCAGTTAGAGTTTAGTCCAGTAGCGAAGTCAGAGTTTAGTCCAGTAGAGAAGTCAGAGTTTAGTCCAGTAGAGCAGTTAGAGTTTAGTCCAGTAGATAAGTCAGAGTTTAGTCCAGTAGAGAAGTCAGAGTTTAGTCTAGTAGAGAAGTCAGAGTTTAGTCCAGTAGAGCAGTCAGAGTTTAGTCCAGTAGAGCAGTTAGAGTTTAGTCCAGTAGAGAAGTTAGAGTTTAGTCCAGTAGAGAAGTCAGAGTTTAGTCCAGTAGAGAAGTCAGAGTTTAGTCCAGTAGAGAAGTCAGAGTTTAGTCCAGTAGAGAAGTTAGAGTTTAGTCCAGTAGAGAAGTCAGAGTTTAGTCCAGTAGAGCAGTCAGAGTTTAGTCCAGTAGAGAAGTCAGAGTTTAGTCCAGTAGAGAAGTTAGAGTTTAGTCCAGTAGAGGAGTCAGAGTTTAGTACAGTAGAGAAGTTAGAGTTTAGTCCAGTAGAGAAGTCAGAGTTTAGTCCAGTAGAGAAGTCAGAGTTTAGTCCAGTAGAGAAGTCAGAGTTTAGTCCAGTAGAGAAGTCAGAGTTTAGTCCAGTAGAGAAGTCAGAGTTTAGTCCAGTAGAGAAGTCAGAGTTTAGTCCAGTAGAGAAGTCAGAGTTTAGTCGAGTAAAGAAGTTAGAGTTTAGTCCAGTAGAGAAGTCAGAGTTTAGTCCAGTAGAGAAGTCAGAGTTTAGTCCAGTAGAGAAGTCAGAGTTTAGTCCAGTAGAGAAGTCAGAGTTTAGTCCAGTAGAGCAGTCAGAGTTTAGTCCAGTAGAGAAGTCAGAGTTTAGTCCAGTAGAGCAGTCAGAGTTTAGTCCAGTAGAGAAGTCAGAGTTTAGTCCAGTAAAGAAGTCAGAGTTTAGTCCAGTAGAGAAGTCAGAGTTTAGTCCAGTAGAGCAGTCAGAGTTTAGTCCAGTAGAGCAGTTAGAGTTTAGTCCAGTAGAGAAGTCAGAGTTTAGTCCAGTAGAGAAGTCAGAGTTTAGTCCAGTAGAGCAGTTAGAGTTAAGTCCAGTAGATAAGTCAGAGTTTAGTCCAGTAGAGAAGTCAGAGTTTAGTCCAGTAGAGAAGTCAGAGTTTAGTCCAGTAAAGAAGTCAGAGTTTAGTCCAGTAGAGAAGTTAGAGTTTAGTCCAGTAGAGAAGTCAGAGTTTAGTCCAGTAGAGAAGTCAGAGTTTAGTCCAGTAAAGAAGTCAGAGTTTAGTCCAGTAGAGAAGTCAGAGTTTAGTCCAGTAGAGAAGTCAGAGTTTAGTCCAGAAGAGAAGTCAGAGTTTAGTCCAGTAGAGAAGTCAGAGTTTAGTCCAGTAGAGCAGTCAGAGTTTAGTCCAGTAGAGAAGTCAGAGTTTAGTCCAGTAGAGCAGTCAGAGTTTAGTCCAGTAGAGCAGTCAGAGTTTAGTCCAGTAGAGAATCAGAGTTTAGTCCAGTAGAGCAGTCAGAGTTTAGTCCAGTAGAGCAGTCAGAGTTTAGTCCAGTAGAGAAGTCAGAGTTTAGTCCAGTAGAGAAGTTAGAGTTAGTCCAGTAGAGAAGTCAGAGTTTAGTCCAGTAGAGAAGTCAGAGTTTAGTCCAGTAGAGAAGTCAGAGTTTAGTCCAGTAGAGCAGTCAGAGTTTAGTCCAGTAGAGCAGTTAGAGTTTAGTCCAGTAGAGAAGTTAGAGTTTAGTCCAGTAGAAAAGTCAGAGTTTAGTCCAGTAGACAAGTCAGAGTTTAGTCCAGTAGAGAAGTCAGAGTTTAGTCCAGTAGAGAAGTTAGAGTTTAGTCCAGTAGAGAAGTCAGAGTTTAGTCCAGTAGAGCAGTCAGAGTTTAGTCCAGTAGAGAAGTCAGAGTTTAGTCCAGTAGAGAAGTTAGAGTTTAGTCCAGTAGAGGAGTCAGAGTTTAGTCCAGTAGAGAAGTTAGAGTTTAGTCCAGTAGAGAAGTCAGAGTTTAGTCCAGTAGAGAAGTTAGAGTTTAGTCCAGTAGAGAAGTTAGAGTTTAGTCCAGTAGAGAAGTCAGAGTTTAGTCCAGTAGAGAAGTCAGAGTTTAGTCCAGTAGAGAAGTCAGAGTTTAGTCCAGTAGAGAAGTCAGAGTTTAGTCCAGTAGAGCAGTCAGAGTTTAGTCCAGTAGAGAAGTCAGAGTTTAGTCCAGTAGAGAAGTCAGAGTTTAGTCCAGTAGAGAAGACAGAGTTTAGTCCAGTAGAGAAGTCAGAGTTTAGTCCAGTAGAGAAGTCAGAGTTTAGTCCAGTAGAGAAGTCAGAGTTTAGTCCAGTAGAGAAGTCAGAGTTTAGTCCAGTAGAGAAGTCAGAGTTTAGTCGAGTAAAGAAGTTAGAGTTTAGTCCAGTAGAGAAGTCAGAGTTTAGTCCAGTAAAGAAGTCAGAGTTTAGTCCAGTAGAGAAGTCAGAGTTTAGTCCAGTAGAGAAGTCAGAGTTTAGTCCAGAAGAGAAGTCAGAGTTTAGTCCAGTAGAGCAGTCAGAGTTTAGTCCAGTAGAGAAGTCAGAGTTTAGTCCAGTAGAGCAGTCAGAGTTTAGTCCAGTAGAGCAGTCAGAGTTTAGTCCAGTAGAGAATCAGAGTTTAGTCCAGTAGAGCAGTCAGAGTTTAGTCCAGTAGAGCAGTCAGAGTTTAGTCCAGTAGAGAAGTCAGAGTTTAGTCCAGTAGAGAAGTTAGAGTTAGTCCAGTAGAGAAGTCAGAGTTTAGTCCAGTAGAGAAGTCAGAGTTTAGTCCAGTAGAGAAGTCAGAGTTTAGTCCAGTAGAGCAGTCAGAGTTTAGTCCAGTAGAGCAGTTAGAGTTTAGTCCAGTAGAGAAGTTAGAGTTTAGTCCAGTAGAAAAGTCAGAGTTTAGTCCAGTAGACAAGTCAGAGTTTAGTCCAGTAGAGAAGTCAGAGTTTAGTCCAGTAGAGAAGTTAGAGTTTAGTCCAGTAGAGAAGTCAGAGTTTAGTCCAGTAGAGCAGTCAGAGTTTAGTCCAGTAGAGAAGTCAGAGTTTAGTCCAGTAGAGAAGTTAGAGTTTAGTCCAGTAGAGGAGTCAGAGTTTAGTCCAGTAGAGAAGTTAGAGTTTAGTCCAGTAGAGAAGTCAGAGTTTAGTCCAGTAGAGAAGTTAGAGTTTAGTCCAGTAGAGAAGTTAGAGTTTAGTCCAGTAGAGAAGTCAGAGTTTAGTCCAGTAGAGAAGTCAGAGTTTAGTCCAGTAGAGAAGTCAGAGTTTAGTCCAGTAGAGAAGTCAGAGTTTAGTCCAGTAGAGCAGTCAGAGTTTAGTCCAGTAGAGAAGTCAGAGTTTAGTCCAGTAGAGAAGTCAGAGTTTAGTCCAGTAGAGAAGACAGAGTTTAGTCCAGTAGAGAAGTCAGAGTTTAGTCCAGTAGAGAAGTCAGAGTTTAGTCCAGTAGAGAAGTCAGAGTTTAGTCCAGTAGAGAAGTCAGAGTTTAGTCCAGTAGAGAAGTCAGAGTTTAGTCGAGTAAAGAAGTTAGAGTTTAGTCCAGTAGAGAAGTCAGAGTTTAGTCCAGTAGAGAAGTCAGAGTTTAGTCCAGTAGAGAAGTCAGAGTTTAGTCCAGTAGAGAAGTCAGAGTTTAGTCCAGTAGAAAAGTCAGAGTTTAGTCCAGTAGAGCAGTCAGAGTTTAGTCCAGTAGAGAAGTCAGAGTTTAGTCCAGTAGAGCAGTCAGAGTTTAGTCCAGTAGAGAAGTCAGAGTTTAGTCCAGTAAAGAAGTCAGAGTTTAGTCCAGTAGAGAAGTCAGAGTTTAGTCCAGTAGAGCAGTCAGAGTTTAGTCCAGTAGAGAAGTCAGAGTTTAGTCCAGTAGAGCAGTCAGAGTTTAGTCCAGTAGAGCAGTCAGAGTTTAGTCCAGTAGAGAAGTCAGAGTTTAGTCCAGTAGAGAAGTCAGAGTTTAGTCCAGTAGAGAAGTCAGAGTTTAGTCCAGTAGAGAAGTCAGAGTTTAGTCCAGTAGAGAAGTCAGAGTTTAGTCCAGTAGAGAAGTCAGAGTTTAGTCCAGTAGAGAAGTCAGAGTTTAGTCCAGTAGAGAAGTCAGAGTTTAGTCCAGTAGAGAAGGCAGAGTTTAGTCCAGTAAAGAAGTCAGAGTTTAGTCCAGTAAAGAAGTTAGAGTTTAGTCCAGTAGTGAAGTCAGAGTTTAGTCCAGTAGAGAAGTCAGAGTTTAGTCCAGTAGAGAAGTCAGAGTTTAGTCCAGTAGAGCAGTCAGAGTTTAGTCCAGTAGATAAGTCAGAGTTTAGTCCAGTAGAGCAGTCAGAGTTTAGTCCAGTAGAGAAGTCAGAGTTTAGTCCAGTAAAGAAGTCAGAGTGTAGTCCAGTAGAGAAGTCAGAGTTTAGTCCACTAGAGAAGTCAGAGTTTAGTCCAGTAGAGAAGTCAGAGTTTAGTCCAGTAAAGAAGTCAGAGTTTAGTCCAGTAGAGAAGTCAGAGTTTAGTCCAGTAGAGCAGTCAGAGTTTAGTCCAGTAGAGAAGTCAGAGTTTAGTCCAGTAGAGCAGTCAGAGTTTAGTCCAGTAGAGCAGTTCGAGTTTAGTCCAATAGAGAAGTCAGAGTTTAGTCCAGTAGAGCAGTCAGAGTTTAGTCCAGTAGAGAAGTCAGAGTTTAGTCCAGTAGAGAAGTCAGAGTTTAGTCCAGTAGAGCAGTCAGAGTTTAGTCCAGTAGAGAAGTCAGAGTTTAGTCCAGTTGAGAAGTCAGAGTTTAGTCCAGTAGAGCAGTTAGAGTTTAGTCCAGTAGAGCAGTTAGAGTTTAGTCCAGTAGAGCAGTCAGAGTTTAGTCCAGTAGAGAAGTTGGAGTTTAGTCCAGTAGAGAAGTCAGAGTTTAGTCCAGTAGAGAAGTCAGAGTTTAGTCCAGTAGAGAAGTCAGAGTTTAGTCCAGTAGAGAAGTCAGAGTTTAGTCCAGTAGAGAAGTCAGAGTTTAGTCCAGTAGAGAAGTCAGAGTTTAGTCCAGTAGAGAAGTTAGAGTTTAGTCCAGTAGAGCAGTTAGAGTTTAGTCCAGTAGAGAAGTCAGAGTTTAGTCCAGTAGAGAAGTCAGAGTTTAGTCCAGTAGAGCAGTCAGAGTTTAGTCCAATAGAGCAGTCAGAGTTTAGTCCAGTAGAGCAGTTAGAGTTTAGTCCAGTAGAGAAGTCAGAGTTTAGTCCAGTAGAGCAGTCAGAGTTTAGTCCAGTAGAGAAGTTAGAGTTTAGTCCAGTAGAGAAGTCAGAGTTTAGTCCAGTAGAGAAGTCAGAGTTTAGTCCAGTAGAGCAGTCAGAGTTTAGTCCAGTAGAGAAGTCAGAGTTTAGTCCAGTAGAGAAGTCCGAGTTTAGTCCAGTAGAGAAGTCAGAGTTTAGTCCAGTAGAGAAGTTAGAGTTTAGTCCAGTAGAGAAGTCAGAGTTTAGTCCAGTAGAGAAGTCAGAGTTTAGTCCAGTAGAGCAGTCAGAGTTTAGTCCAGTAGAGCAGTCAGAGTTTAGTCCAGTAGAGCAGTCAGAGTTTAGTCCAGTAGAGAAGTCAGAGTTTAGTCCAGTAAAGAAGTCAGAGTGTAGTCCAGTAGAGAAGTCAGAGTTTAGTCCACTAGAGAAGTCAGAGTTTAGTCCAGTAGAGAAGTCAGAGTTTAGTCCAGTAAAGAAGTCAGAGTTTAGTCCAGTAGAGAAGTCAGAGTTTAGTCCAGTAGAGCAGTCAGAGTTTAGTCCAGTAGAGAAGTCAGAGTTTAGTCCAGTAGAGCAGTCAGAGTTTAGTCCAGTAGAGCAGTTCGAGTTTAGTCCAATAGAGAAGTCAGAGTTTAGTCCAGTAGAGCAGTCAGAGTTTAGTCCAGTAGAGAAGTCAGAGTTTAGTCCAGTAGAGAAGTCAGAGTTTAGTCCAGTAGAGCAGTCAGAGTTTAGTCCAGTAGAGAAGTCAGAGTTTAGTCCAGTTGAGAAGTCAGAGTTTAGTCCAGTAGAGCAGTTAGAGTTTAGTCCAGTAGAGCAGTTAGAGTTTAGTCCAGTAGAGCAGTCAGAGTTTAGTCCAGTAGAGAAGTTGGAGTTTAGTCCAGTAGAGAAGTCAGAGTTTAGTCCAGTAGAGAAGTCAGAGTTTAGTCCAGTAGAGAAGTCAGAGTTTAGTCCAGTAGAGAAGTCAGAGTTTAGTCCAGTAGAGAAGTCAGAGTTTAGTCCAGTAGAGAAGTCAGAGTTTAGTCCAGTAGAGAAGTTAGAGTTTAGTCCAGTAGAGCAGTTAGAGTTTAGTCCAGTAGAGAAGTCAGAGTTTAGTCCAGTAGAGAAGTCAGAGTTTAGTCCAGTAGAGCAGTCAGAGTTTAGTCCAATAGAGCAGTCAGAGTTTAGTCCAGTAGAGCAGTTAGAGTTTAGTCCAGTAGAGAAGTCAGAGTTTAGTCCAGTAGAGCAGTCAGAGTTTAGTCCAGTAGAGAAGTTAGAGTTTAGTCCAGTAGAGAAGTCAGAGTTTAGTCCAGTAGAGAAGTCAGAGTTTAGTCCAGTAGAGCAGTCAGAGTTTAGTCCAGTAGAGAAGTCAGAGTTTAGTCCAGTAGAGAAGTCAGAGTTTAGTCCAGTAGAGAAGTCAGAGTTTAGTCCAGTAGAGAAGTTAGAGTTTAGTCCAGTAGAGAAGTCAGAGTTTAGTCCAGTAGAGAAGTCAGAGTTTAGTCCAGTAGAGCAGTCAGAGTTTAGTCCAGTAGAGAAGTCAGAGTTTAGTCCAGTAGAGCAGTCAGAGTTTAGTCCAGTAGAGAAGTCAGAGTTTAGTCCAGTAGAGCAGTCAGAGTTTAGTCCAGTAGAGAAGTTAGAGTTTACTCCAGTAGAGAAGTCAGAGTTTAGTCCAGTAGAGAAGTCAGAGTTTAGTCCAGTAGAGAAGTCAGAGTTTAGTCCAGTAAAGAAGTCAGAGTTTAGTCCAGTAGAGCAGTCAGAGTTTAGTCCAGTAGAGAAGTCAGAGTTTAGTCCAGTAGAGAAGTTAGAGTTAGTCCAGTAGATAAGTTAGAGTTTAGTCCAGTAGAGAAGTCAGAGTTTAGTCCAGTAAAGAAGTTAGAGTTTAGTCCAGTAGAGAAGTCAGAGTTTAGTCCAGTAGAGAAGTTAGAGTTTAGTCCAGTAGAGAAGTCAGAGTTTAGTCCAGTAGAGAAGTCAGAGTTTAGTCCAGTAGAGAAGTCAGAGTTTAGTCCAGTAGAGAAGTTAGAGTTTAGTCCAGTAGAGAAGTTAGAGTTTAGTCCAGTAGAGCAGTCAGAGTTTAGTCCAGTAGAGAAGTTAGAGTTTAGTCCAGTAGAGCAGTCAGAGTTTAGTCCAGTAGAGAAGTCAGAGTTTAGTCCAGTAAAGAAGTCAGAGTTTAGTCCAGTAGAGAAGTCAGAGTTTAGTCCAGTAGAGAAGTCAGAGTTTAGTCCAGTAAAAAAAAGAAATTGAAATTTATTAGAAGGATAAACCCTTTGAGATACAGTATGCTATCTCATTTTCGAGGGGGTCCTTAACATAGGATACAAAACATACAATACAATACAATACATAACAAAACAAAACACAGGACAACAAAATACACGTATACACTGAAAGACACTCTCCCAAGCTCACCCCCACAGTCCACACTGATTCCTCCCCATAGGATCACCAATATATGTTCCCATATAAAACATACAAAATTATAGTTTGATCTATGAACAACATGTAAGCCCTAACACAGTAAATCAATAACAAGTGCAAGTATTGCAGTAAGAGTTTAGTTCCACACAGAAGTCTCACTGTTTATACTGAGCACTCGGACTGGGCGTGAAACTGCCATCACGGTTTACTATAGAAAACACTCAAATAATGGAAAAGGTTGATTGTGTGAGCGTGTGTGTGTGTGTGTGTGCGTGCGGTTGTGTGTGTGTGTGTGTGTGTGTGTGTGTGTGTGTGTGTGTGTGTGTGTGCGTGCGGTTGTGTGTGTGTGTGTGTGTGTGTGTGTGTGTGTGTGTGTGTGTGTGTGTGTGTGTGTGTGTGTGTGTGTGTGTGTGTGTGTGTGTGTGTGTGTGTGTGTGTGTGTGGGCGTAGAGTATGCCTGCCAGTCTGGGGTTCTCCTGGCGATTACAGCTATACTGTAGCTGCTGCAGCATCAGAGGTGACGAGGTGCGTAGGCGCACACGCATGCACACACACATGCACACACACATGCACACACACACACACACACACACACACACACACACACACACACACACACACACACACACACACACACACACACACACACACACACACACACACACACACACACACACACACACACACACACACACACAGAGGGTTTTCCTCGTTCTCATGCCAGGACAGGGTGAGGAAAACACCAGCATTAGGTGCTGGTGGGGAAAAAAGTAGCACTAACATAGTCAAGGGGTTTTTCCATTGGCTTCCTATGAACACATGAAGAATACACAGGAGTGACAGGTGACTCTGTCTGGATCATACATACATACATACATACATACATACATACATACATACATACATACATACATACATACATACATACATACATACATACATACATACATACATACATACATACATACATACATACATACATACTGTACATACATGCATACATACTGTACATACATACTGTACAAACATATAATACATACATACATACATACATACATACATACATACATACATACATACATACATACATACATACATACATACATACATACATACATACATACATACATACATACATACATACATACATACATACATACATACATACATACATACATACATACATACATACATACATACATACATACATACATACATACATACATACATACATACATACATACATACATACATACATACATACATACATACATCATACATGCATACATACATACATACATACATACATACATACATACATACATACATACATACACACATGCATACATACATACTGTACATACATACATACATACATACATACATACATACATACATACATACATACATACATACATACATACATACATACATACATACATACATACATA
>NC_140174.1:30013102-30028102 GCF_963971535.1 Notolepis coatsorum | reverse complement strand
CAATGGACAGAGTTTATCTCCTTTTCCTCTCTGCTTTGCGGTAGATAAGCGTGTCTGGTCCCTAATTGTTTCAATTACATGTTGGATTGCAAATAAATACTGAATGTTCAAAGGTAATAAGACATGTCTTTGTATGATTTATTGATGTAAACATAATTTCATATAATGGTGATAGAGGATAATAACAACATGATTGAAATTGCAGTCATTGTAGAATGAAATAAAATCACAGTAGAATTAGTTTTTAGCTTCATGTTCTATGGACTTTAGGGGTACTAAGTACTGTATGAAAGTAATCAGATTGTTAC
This sequence comes from Notolepis coatsorum, assembly GCF_963971535.1. NCBI lineage: Eukaryota > Metazoa > Chordata > Actinopteri > Aulopiformes > Paralepididae > Notolepis > Notolepis coatsorum. Next base: position 30,027,794 of record NC_140174.1, on the reverse strand, counting down.
TGAGATGGTGTAATATTGTGGATTATGTCAAGGATCACAATGTTGGGCAGGTGTTACGATGCAGGTAGGAATTGAGTTCCAATAGTAGAATGAAGAAGGAGACGGAGATGTGGTTTGCTCTTCTCAAATAGTGTGTTCTCTTTATTGCAAGAAGCACCAGAGCAAGGGAGGAAACGATAACAATAAAGACGCCAAGCGTCAACTGAGAATATACTTTAGGAAAATACTAAATCATAAAGCAGCAACAAGAGGGTCCAGCACTTGTTCTGTAGCGTCTGCACGTAGGTCTGTATGAAGCTCAGACAAAGGGACAGAGAACAGGAGGTTACTAAATAGCCACATTCCTGACATACCACACGCATCAATTAGTGACAGCATAAGTGACAGCCAGTGACCGCAACCCAGTGAAGACAGTCAATCAGTGTAGTGACAGTCAATCAGTGCAAATACCAAGAACAGGGTGAAGTACTCCAGAAAGGCAGTAGGGTTCCCAGTCCTAGAAGAGGACAGAGAAGCCCAGCTCTGTTAGGGTAATGTTCTTTGATTTTTCTAGCGCCTTCAATACAATCCAGCCACATATCCTAGCAAACAAAATGATTCAGCTTAAACTGCACAACTCAACCATCTCTTGGTGCATGAAATATCTTGTTCCTCGACCTCAGTTTGTCAGGCTGGATGACATAGTATCGGATGTCATCTGGACAAAAACTGGAGCCCCCCAGGGAACAGTTTTGGCGTCATTCCTCTTTGTTCTTTATACTGCGGACTGCAGACATAGCGAAGCCATGTGCCATATGCAAAAATTGTCTGACGACACAGCGCGGATCGGTCTAATCAACAAAGGCGATGACCAAGCCTATAAAAAGGAGATTGACTCATTTGTCCACTGGTGCAATGCCAACTTCTTGGAATTAAACATCGAAAAAACCAAGGAGTTGGTCATCAACTTCAGTAGAAAGAAGGTGAATGTCTCTTCTGTCATCAATAGGGAGCAGGAGGTTGAAATAGTCCAGTCCTATAGATACCTTGGCGTTCACCTGGATGGTAAGCTGGACTGGAAGCAGAACACAGATGCTGTGTTTAAAAAAGCCCAGTCTCGGCTCTTTCATCTGAGAAAACTTCGTTCTTTTGACATCAGCAGGTCACGTCTCTATGTATTTTACCAAGGTATCCTGGCTAGTGTCCTGTTCAATGCTGTTCTCTGCTGGGGGGGGGGGGCAGCATCACTGTTTCGGACAAAAAACATATAAATAAAATCATTAAAAAGGCTGGCTCAGTGATTGGCCTTCTTCCTGATTCCCTGGAGATCACCTTAGCCAAGCGAACCAGGACTAAACTGAACACCATTTTATCTTTTGTAGGCCACCCACTGTTCAGTATTTTCGATGCTCTGCGAAGCTCATTTAGCAATAGATTGTTGATGCCTCAATGCTCTACTGAGTGATTGAGAAGGTCCTTTGTACCTGCTGCAGTAAAAAAAAGTTAACAAATACCGATAGCACTGTGTTAAGAGGCTCTCCTATTGTGTTGTGTATCCTGTAGTGTATTGTATCATGTAACTGTGTCTTTCATGTTTGTATATGTGTATTTGCTCTGGTGGAAAACCATGTTTCCCCTCAGGGATTAAGAAATAAACCATACCATACCAATTTTACAGTACCTCCCCCCGACGAACAGCACCTGACGTTCACCTGGGGGCCTCGGGATGCAGCCGACGATAATCATCAATAAGGCTGTGATCTAAGATATCCCTTTGAGGCACCCAGGAACGCTCTTCTATCCATACCCCTCCCAATCCACCAATAACTGAAACCCTCTACCCCTCCGCCTACAACCCAGGATGTATTTTTTACTGTTGTGAAGCACTTTGAACTCCATCTTCTGTATGAAAAGTGCTATACAAATAAAGTTATTATTATTATTATCCTCCGCACCGTGTAGACAGTTTGACCGTCAAAGATGCGGGGCGGAGGAACCGCGGGAAGTGGCGGGGACAAGGGCGATGAGAGGAATGGCTTCAACAGGGACACATGAAACGTTGGGTGAACCCGCATAGAGGCCAGAAGCAGCAGTCTGTAAGCCACAGGGTTCACCCGATGAACCACTTTAAAGGGGCCTATGAAGCGAGGAGCCAGCTTTCTGGATTCCACCCGGAGAGGGAGATCACAGGTAGAAAGCCAAACCCGCTGCCCAGGACGGAAAACCTGAGCCGGACACTGCTTGCGGTTAGCCTGCCGCTGAGCCTTAACAGAGGCCTTCTGTAGCACCGTCCGAACCTGGTTCCATGTCCTGCGACAGCAAGCCACGTGGGCCTGGACCGACGGCACCTCAGCCTCCCGCTCCTGTTCTGGAAAAAGAGGAGGTTGAAAACCATACTGACACTGAAAGGGAGACATATCAGTAGAGGAGGAGAGGAGGGTATTATGCACGCACTCAGCCCACGCCAACCTCCTACTCCACGTCGCCGGACAGCCGGCAACGTGGCACCTCAGAACCCCCTCCAGATCCTGGTTGACGCGCTCCGTCTGCCCGTTAGACTGCGGATGAAACCCAGACGACGGCGCAGAGGCTGGAGGCAAATGCCTTCCAGAACCTGGAGGCGAACTGAGGGCCCCGGTCAGACACAATATCCACTGGCAGCCCGTTGACCCAAAAGACGTGCTGCACCACAAGGTCAGCCGTCTCTCGAGCCAAGGGAAGTTTGGGAAGGGGAATGAAGTGGGCCGCCTTGGAGAAGCGGTCCACTACCACCAAAATGGTAGTGAACCCATCTGACGGGGGAAGGCCAGAAATAAAATCCATGGATATGTGCGACCAGGGACGTTTGGGAATAGGAAGCGGCCGGAGGAGACCCACCGGTGTACGGCGAGAGGTCTTACTACGCGTGGACACCGGACAGGCCGCCACAAAGGAACGCATATCCCCCTCCTCTGTAGGCCACCAGAACCTCCTATGGATAAACTCCAGGGCCCTCATGCATCAACGTGGACTTTGAACTTGACCTACTTCCACACGTAAGCACGGAATGTAGAACTAGCGTACGCACAGGGAAGTCGGCATTCATCACACGTGCGTACGCAGGCTCTATGGTCCTCCGTGTTGATGAATACCACTTTGTTCTACCGTCAATGCTCGTGCATGATTATCCATATATGGTCATGAAAATGAGGAAACACCCCCCATGGGATGTGAAATAATGGACCGACCCGAGCGGGACTCCGAGAAACTCCACGGAGAATTCACTGCTGTCGAACCAAGAAGACACTATCGCGTATTATGATTTATCGGATAAATAAAAGGCGGACTTGTAAACGGTGATGTCAGATATCAACGGCTCCCTAAGACCATTGCTGCAATTCTGCCTGGACAGCTCAAAATACTAATAAAGACCGTTCGTTGACCACTGTTTGGCGTTGGTTGTGTGTCATTATAACCGTGCTTGTAATATGAATGCCTTTATTAGTTGTGTTCGATTGGCTATATGATTTTTAGATGCATCTATTTTGTTGTCGGCTAATAAAGACCGCGCTGGAATATGACTGCCTTTTCCCGTGTTGTTTGATTAATACCCCATGGATTAAAGTTCTCCTCAATTTTATTCCAAATCGCGATGGATCTCCCGTCAATTTTCTACCTGCTGCATATGATTTCTAGAGGCATACTACAATCTATTTTGACGTCAGTATTGGGTAGCCTATATAAACAATATAATACGAGAGCATATACAAGAACAATGAATCTCACTGCATGTATGATAGCCTGCCTTTCAATACATGAACTTGAATCCCATCATATACATAGTCTGTCCACTATAGTGTCATTGCAATGCGTTTTCTATTCTTTCTTATACAGTAAAAAGGGGGAAGAACACTATATTAATATGACTTACAGCTTACAGCTTCGAAGTTCCACTTGTTTCGTTTAACGTAAAGCCTTTTAAATATAATCAAAACGTTCCCGTGTTTCTGCGGTCTGCGCAGAATAATAACGAGTTGAGCTTTATGATTTATGATGAATTGAAAATGGGGGACCCTGATGTAAACAAGACGAAAGTTGGTCTGCATCCCCAATTAACAATTGTATGTACTGAGCTGTACTGTACTGTACCCATTCTGCAATCTGTTAATAAACTTTTCAATCAATCAATCAATCAAGCTACGCGGAGCGCAGTCAGTCAGTAGCCTACACCCCGTATATTCCTATAACGCTATATAAACCATGCTGCATTCATTCTGAGAGAAAGATCTATTATTCCAAATGCTATTTATAGGGTTTTGACCATAATTACACTACTGTTGCTATTTTACAATGAACTATAATGAACTACGGTTCGTACAGAACGTGCCAGTGTTATTATGCACAGAAGCTCATTTCCTTGTTGTAATAATATATTCTACCACTGGGCGCTAGGTACGCCAGGTCTGAAATGTGCGTAGATGTACGCACAAAGTCAAGTTCAAGTTGAAGTTGATGAATCCCACTCTTTGCTTAGAAATGATCGTACGCACAGGGTAAGCACAGATCTGTGCGTAGAACACGTTGATGCATGAGGGCCCAGGGTTCTGGCTGCCCCAGGGTGGCCGGTGAGTGAAGAGGTATGTGCCCACTGCAGCAGTCGCGAGCGTGCAGCTTTGGGCACATACATCCGCCCCGGAGGACCCCCACCGGGATCGGGCTCCTGTGCCTGAGCCGATCTTACCACCCTATCTATGCCCCATGACACGGGAGCCAAAATAAGGCCCTGTGGAATAATAGGGTGCGGCTTCTCCTCCTGGTCCGGAGGGTCAAACTGGCGTGACAGAGCATCAGGCTTGACATTCTTGGAACCGGGCCGGTAGGAGATGGAAAATCTAAATCGAGTGAAGAATAACGCCCACCTGACCTGGCGAGCGTTAAGGCGTTTAGCCCCCTGGATGTAAGCCAAGTTCTTATGATCAGTCCAAACAATGAAAGGGTGTGCCGCACCCTCCAACCAATGTCTCCATTCCTCCAGTGCCAATTTGATTGCCAACAACTCCCGATTACCCATGTCGTAGTTACGCTCGGCCGAAGACAGCCGGTTCGAAAAAAAAGCGCAAAGATGCACTTTCCCGTCCTTTGAGCATCTCTGAGAGATCACCCCCCCACCGCGATATCAGAGGCATCCACCTCTACTATAAACGGATCCTCCGAATCGTGGCGGATCAGTACATGGGCGGAGGTAAACCGATGTTTAAGGTCTCAGAAGGCTGACTCTGCCCGAGGCGACCATTCAAAGCCAGGGAGAGAGGCATTAGTGAGAGCTGTCAGAGGATTGACTAAGGCGCTAAAATTGCGAATAAAACGCCTGTAAAAATGTGCAAAGCCCAAAAAACGCTGTAACTCCTTGAGCGACGATGGCCGTGGCCAGTCGAAGACTGCACTCACATTGGCTGGATCGATGCGAAGATCACCCTTCGTCAACACAAAGCCCAGGAAGGAAATGGTGTCAGTGTGAAACACACACTTATCTGCCTTAACAAATAGCTGATGCTTGAGGAGACGCTGTAGCACCTCACAAACATGCTGTTGGTGTTGCACCATATCGCGAGAAAAAATTAGGATGTCATCTAAGTATACAAAGACTGACACCCCAATTAAATACTGCAGCACGTCGTTGACTAGGGCTTGGAAAACTGCTGGAGCATTAGCTAAACCAAAGGGCATGACTAAATACTCATAATGCCCGTTGGGCGTGTTAAATGCAGTTTTCCACTCGTCTCCCTCCCTAATCCTGACCAGGTTGTATGCATTACGTAAGTCAACTTTAGAGAAGACCTGCGGCCCCTGTAAGCAATCATAGGCGGTGTCCATGAGAGGCAGGGGGTAAAGGTTCTTGATGGAAACGTCGTTCAATCCCCTATAATATATGCACGGCTGCTGGCTACCATCCTTCTTTGCTACAAAAAAAGAATCCAGCGCATGCAGGGGATGTGGACGGACAAATATGCCCTGCGGACAGTGCCTCTTGAATATAGGTGTTCATGGACACTGTCTCAGGGCGAGAGAGAGAAAACATACGCCCACGGGGTGGAGAGGTACAAGGAAGAAGATTAATGGGGCAGTCGTAAGATCTATGAGGCGGTAGTGAGGAATGGTTCTTGAATGGTTGAGTAGTTATCTCCACAATAGGCAACAATATGTGCAGTTGGCAGATGTTAAATCTGAGCTCATGAAGATTGTATGTGGGGTACCGCAAGGTTCGGCTTTGGGGCCCAAACTCTTTCTTTTATATATTAATGATATTTGTGATGTTTCAAAACTATTACAGTTTGTCTTGTTTGCTGATGATACAAATTTCTTTTGTTCTGGAAATAATTTAAAGGAACTAGCTGAATATATTGTGTATGAAATGACAAAGCTAAAGAAATGGTTTGATGTAAATAAGCTATCACTGAATCTGAAAAAAACTAAATTTATGATTTTTGGCAATCGAAAACTAGATGAAAATATAGTACTGACCATAGATGGAGTTGATATAGAGAGAGTTAATGAATTTCGTTTTCTTGGTGTGATTATGGATGATAAATTAACATGGAAATCGCACATAGCACACGTTAAAAAAAAGATGTCCAAGAGTATTTTTGTTATGAATAAAGTAAAGGATGTGTTAGAGTATGAGGCAATGAGAACACTCTACTGCTCACTCATCTCACCTTATATCAGTTATTGTGTTGAAGTATGGGGGAATACTTATGGGACAAATATAAAACCATTATATATACTACAGAAGAGGGCTGTACGAATCACACATAAAGTGAGTTATCGAGAACACACAAATATATTATTTATTATATCTAGAATAATTAAACTTGAAGACATGGTTAAGTTTCAAACAATGTTAATTATGTTTAGGGCAAGAAATAATACACTGCCAGAAAAACTACAAAATCTTTTTCATTTAGAAAGTGAGTTTAGTAGCAGAAAATACAATTTTAAACATCAGTTTGCACGTACCACACTTAAACAGATGTGTCCTTCAGTTATTGGTGTAAAGTTGTGGAATTCTCTCCATAGCGAGCTTAAGGGATGTAACAGTGTTTATCAATTCAAAATGTGATCTGAATAGTGAGATCTTTTCTTTTTTTTCTCTTCTCTTTCTTTTCTTCTTTATTCTTTATCATTATTATTATTATTTAAATTTGTCTTGTTTAACTGTGGATTGTGTTTCTTTTATAATGGTATAAATGATTATTTTTATAAATAAGGTTGTACGCCGACCATTAAGAAAATACATGTTAGTTTAGGAATAAGGGGCAGGTAACTATAAGATTTATTCTTCTTCCTGCTCCTTTTGTCCATGGAATGACTATTTATGATTTTTTTTTAATGAAGAAACTATGATTGTATTATTCCATGTGGCAAATAAAAACTCTGAACTGAAAACTGAACTGTAGTGCTTTAGCACACGTTTTACTAAAAACAGCCGCCAGGTCCCAATAAATCTCAGGCACGCCTGCTAAATCGGAATTAGGAGGTATGACAGAGTCTGCAATGCTCACCACCATCCTGGAGAGAGACAAGGGAGACAAAAAAGGAGAGGGGGGGGGGGGGGGGCGGGTGAACTCTCACCAGAGACCGACTTGATGCCGCTCCCCATAGAGAGCTCACCCGTAGCCCAATTAATACAGGGATTATGCTATGCTAGCCAAGGGTGACCTAAAACAATGAGGAGACATGACAACGTAAAATTGTAAACATTCCCACCCACTACCCGCCACCTGAACACGCAGCTGCACAGTGTGCTGGGTAATGTAAAATGTAAAATGTAAATGATCCCACTACCCAGTGGTTGGCCGTCCAATGACTGGACCCGAATCGGTACCTCAGTGTCTCCAACGGGACCCCCACTCCAATGCCAAACCCACATGAATCCCGCCGCCCCTGAATCAACTAGTGCCCTGGTCATCATGAGAGAATCCCCCCACCCAACAGTGACATCAAAAAAAGTATGTGCATCATCAATGACATGGGAGAAATGCTCACCTGCTAAAACTTTCCCCAAGTTTAGCGAGCCCCACCGTTTCACGAGAATCCCTGACAGTTGACAAAACGATGCCCCGTGCAGCCGCAAGGGAAGCAGCGCTTCTCGTGGACATGCCTCTGCCTCTCCGCATCAGACAGGCTCAGAGCGCCCAGCTGCATTGGCTCGTCACCCAGACTCTCTCTTGTGTGACGGAATGCTGGTGGTTCGACACCGGAAGAAGGGCGAAAGAGTACCTGTGTCGACGCTCCCCTCTCGCGCTCCCTTTCCTGATGCAGATTATCCATCCTTATGGCCAGGTTGATGAGGTGGTCCAGTCGTTCGAATGACCAGAAACGTGCATGGCCAATCAGAGCGCAAAACGGGAACACGGAAACACAAACCGTTTGGTAAAAGCATAGACACGGCCAGGTCGCCTCTCGAGCCAAGATGTGAAACTCAATGGCGTAATCTGCCTGTTATGTGGGGATATGTTTGTGCCCTGATCAGGCGCTCCTAATGTGAGTTGTCATGTCTAGATGTAGTCCTCTGTCATGGTGTGGAGTCCCTATTGTTTTCCCCCCCAGGTGTACCCAATTACCATTACCCCAGGTGTGTGTTGTCTCGTCAATCCCTTGTGTATAAGTAGTCTGTCATCCCTTCCGTCTGGTGCTGATCCTGTCTGTATAGTCCTGTGTTTGTCTGTCTATTATTTGATGTTCATTTCAGTTACGAAAACCATGGTAACTATTAATTAAAATATTCTTTATTTAGATACTTTGGCTGCCGTCTCCTTATTGTGTAACATTGACAAGTTAACGAGCCTTCCTGTAGTCAATGGTTACGTAATATGGGGGCTCGGCCAAACGACTCGGAGCAAGCATTTGGTGATGGCCGCTGGGCTTGATCCACACTGTGAGGTATGGTTGGCATTGTCGTGTGTGTGACCCATGTTTTAGACCCCCTTGGCAAATACTTCTCCAATAGGGAGCGTTCTCAACCAGCTAGGGCAGTTGGACCATTTTATATATGGTACCTTCCATCGCCTGGGGACACACCACATGCGGTCGGGGTATTAGAAGGACCCAGTCAGGCTCCTCCTAGGCCGGCGTGTGTATAGTGGTTACATATATAGGGGTACTATAGTGAGGGTTGAGAACGTTTGGGGATGGGTTTTTTTTTTTTTTGACACATGACAGTGGTTGATTTGCAAATACCTCTAGTTGTGGAGGCGTTAGGCGGTCATGCCAGCGCTTGTTTATATATCGTACATACAGTACCAGGGTTGGTAGTGGAGCGGTGGCCGAAGTAGGTAGGGACCAGGACTATACAGACGCATAGGGTGAAGCCATTTTTCTTTTGTTTGTTGTGGTTATTTAGGGGTTGATTGTTTTCGTTTGTTTTGATATATGGTGGTTGTGGTTGTAGGTATCCCTCGTTTTCTCCTTCCCTATTTCTTCCCTGTTAAGAAATGCCAGTGACAGTGGCAGAGTTTGTGCGCAGGCCGACAGTGGGGTTGTTAGGCGTGTGCACGAAGGATGAGCTGGCGGGAATAGCAGACCATTATGGGGTTAAGCTGGCCCCGGGTAGAAAAGCACAGCAGCGGGGGATATTGGTAGAGGCTCTGACCACCCAAGAGGTGGTTCATGACGACACCGATGAGGAGTTAGACCAAGTCTCTGATGGCTCTCTGGGGCTGCGCAAGTTGGAGTTGGAGCTTAAGTTCGAAGAGCTCAGATTCAAGCGTGAGGAGGCGGACCGTGTGCACGCGGAGGCGGAATGTGTGCATGCGCGCGAGTTGGAGCGTGTTGACCGTGACCAAGCTGAGGCGGAGCGCACTCACGCGCGCACACTCGAACTCAGGAGGCTTGGGGCAGAGGTGCGCCCACACGTTGAGGATAGGTTCAATGTGGCCAAATATCTCCGTCTCGTGCCGCAGTTTCTGGAGAAAGATGTGGATAAATATTTTTCCATGTTTGAAACTGTGGCCACGACACTGAGATGGCCGGCCGAACACTGGACGTTGCTGCTCCAGAGTGTCCTTACGGGAAAAGCCCAGCATGTGTATGCGTCCCTGTGCCCGAATACCCAAGACTACGGGGCGGTCAAAGCTGCCATTCTCAGGGCGTATGAGCTGGTGCCTGAGGCGTACAGGCAGCGGTTCAGGGCTCTGAGAAAGGGCAGCTCGCAGACTTATGTGGAGTTTGCGTACGAGAAAGAGCTGTTGTTTGACCGGTGGTGCGTGTCGGAGAAGGTGGACATCCTGGTTAAGATGCGAGAGCTGGTGCTCTCTGAGGAGTTCAAGTCGTATTGTTTGCCCGATAATGTTGCTATGTACATGAACGAGCATAGGGTGACTGAGTGTTCGGTGCACAAGACACTCTTTACGCCATGTTACCCTGTACGCAATGTGGAGAGTAAGCCGAGGTGGGGCTTCGGCGACAAGACTGTGGGCATGGGTGGTATCAGTGGGGGCGAGGCGGTTGCGCGGGGCGCGAGGTCTGAGACACGCGAGTGCTTTAACTGTGGAAAACGAGGTCATATAAAAGAGAATTGTTTTGCCCTTACTCGTCCCAGTAAGCAGATTTCGTTGGTGATGGCACCCACACGCACATCGGTTGAGTATGACAAAAGGGGTGAGGATATTAAAGCTTACCTACCGTTTATCAGCGGGGGGTTTGTATCCTTATCTAGCGATGGGGTGAGGGTTCCTGTGACCATATTAAGGGACACGGCTGCATCCCAGTCATTTATTCGGGGGGATGTGTTGCCTTTCGACAGTAGTACAGAGGTGGATGCGGGGATAACAGTTAGGTCTTTTGGGATGCATGTGATGAAGGTCCCGCTTCACATTGTCCACCTGACATCTGAATTGGTGTCGGGCCCGGTCGTCATTGGGGTAGAAAGTTGCTTCCCGGTTGCGGGGGTGTCACTAATCCTTGGGAACGATTTGGCAGGGGGTAAGGTCCTCGTGAAGGCAGACGTGACTTGTGTGCCAGCACAGTCTGGGGCGGTAGACATCCTGGCAGAGGCGTATCCGAGAGTGTTCTCTTCATGTGCGGTGACACGAGCCATGGCTGTTAGAGCTCGGGCCGAGGAAGAGGGCGAGGTGGACTTGTTCGATACAGTAGTAGCGGCTGACGGCGACGAGCCTGGAGGGAGGGGGCGCTCCAGGGGCAGCCTGGCTCGTTGTTATTGTCGCAGCTTGCCCCTACAGTTGACCAACTTGAGTCGGATGACGCTGTTTCTTCTGTTTCAGCCGGTTCGTTCATGAACACTACTTCCTCGGCTGAAGGTGCCAGTAGCGCGGCTGAGTTCTCTTTCGCTCGTGAGGAACTTATCGCAGAACAGGGTAGAGATTCAAGCCTGTCGGGGCTTTTTGCGTCCGCTGTGGGGGAAGGAGAGAGTACGGGTCTTAAAAGCTGTTATGTCCTGGGAGACGGGGTGTTGCTGCGTAAATGGTCCCCTGATCCGGATGCGTCATTGGGGAATGATTGGAATGTGGTGACGCAGGTTGTGGTTCCGTTCAAGTACCGTCATGATATCCTTTGTTTGGCTCACGATCATAGGCTCGCAGGGAATTTGGGGGTCAACAAGACGTTCGATAGGGTGCTGCGTAATTTTTTTTGGCCAGGGTTAAAACGGGATGTGGCGCAGCACTGCAGGGGGTGTTCTACGTGTCAAATAGTGGGGAAACCCAACGACGTCATTCCACGGGCGCCGCTCTATCCTATCCCGGCAGTGGGGGAACCCTTTGAGAGGGTATTATTGACTGTGTGGGACCGCTCCCTAGAACGAAGGCAGGTAATAGTTTTCTTTTGACCATTATGTGTGCCAACACACGTTTCCCTGAAGCGATTCCGTTGAAACGGATAACGGCCAAGACGGTGTCACAAGCTTTGGTGAGTTTTTTCTCTGTGTTCGGTTTACCTCGCGTGGTCCAATCCGATCAAGGGACGAATTTCTTGTCTCGTATCTTCTCGCAGGTTTTGAAACAGCTGGATATATCACATAGCTTCTCTAGTCCATACCACCCGGAGTCACAGGGGGCGTTAGAAAGATTCCACTCCACGTTGAAGACTATGCTTCGGGCGTTCTGTCGTGATACAGAGGATGATTGGGATGAGGGGGTTCATTTGATGTTGTTTGCCGCAAGGGAAGTGGTACAGGAATCTTTGGGTTTCAGTCCTGCAGAGTTGGTGTTTGCACACTCTGTGAGGGGGCCGCTCAGGTTGTTGAGGGAGAAGTGGTTGGGGGAGAGTGAGCCGAAAAACTTATTGGACTATGTCTGTGGCTTTAGGGAAAAGCTGAAGAGGGCATGTGATCTGGCAAGAATAAATCTGATTGACACACAAAAACGGATGAAGGGGTGGTATGATAGGAAGGCTCGGGATAGGGCGTTTGTGCCAGGGGAGAGGGTCTTGGTGTTACTTCCGGTAACAGGGTCCAGTCTACAGGCTCGGTTTAGTGGACCGTATCGGGTTAGGGAAAAGGTAGGGGAGCTGAATTACCTTATTGAGACACCGGATCGTGGGCGGAAGACTATTAATATGATTAAGCCGTTTCATACAAGGGGGCCTGTGGCCAGTACTGTGGTGGCCGCTACGCCGGTGTCGGCTTGTGTGTTGGCCCCATCTAGTGTCGATAATGACAGTCTCTCTCTTGCAGGCGGCGTTGGTGGGCTGGAGGATGACGTGATTATCCCGTCTAAAGCGGTTGTGGAGGGCCGTCTTACAAACACGGAGTCTGTGGTCACTCTTGGCTGTCGGCTGGGCCATTTTTCAGAGCTACAGCAAGGGCCTGGTTGGGACTCACAGCGAACTTTTCTCGGATATCCCTTCGCGCACGAGTGTCTTGTATCATGACATTGATGTGGGGGAGGCAGTGCCCATTAAACAGCACGCGTATCACGTGAATCCACACAAACGCGCACGATTGCAAAAAGAGGTGGAGTATATGCTCGCTAATGGCATCGCGGAGCCCAGCTTCAGCCCGTGGAGTTTGCCGTGCTTGTTGGTGGATAAATCTGATAAAATGGATAGATTTTGCACTGATTTTCGTCGGGTAAATAATGTGACTAGACCAGATAGTTTCCCGTTGCCCAGGATGGAGGACTGTGTTTCTGGGGGGGGGGGGGGGGGGGGGGGTTGGGTTAGAAGTGTTGCTGTTGTTGTTTTGTTTTTGCTTTTTGTTGATTTTTCTCTGTGTTCCAGGAGTCGGGAGTGATGAGGAGTAAGGCGGAGGCTGTCCATTCTCCTTACCTGGTTGATCGGGGACTTTATTGATGAATTGCAGGGTGCAATGCGGGGCAGCTCAATATGCACAGTTGTTGGGGGGATGCGGGACCGGAGGGCGACTTTTTCGTCTTGTTTACAGCAGGGTTCCCCACTTATCAACCGCTATATTGGTTTTTTTTTCTTCCCCTTTAGTTATTTAGGTACGGTTTTTCTTGTTTATGTCCATTTCCCCATTTCACTTTGGGGTTATGGCCATAAATTTGAGGGGGGGGGGGTGTTATGTGGGGGTATGTTTGTGCCCTGATCAGGCGCTCCTAATGTGAGGTGTCATGTCTAGATGTAGTCCTCTGTCATGGTGTGGAGTCCCTATTGTTTTCACCCCCCAGGTGTACCCAATTACCATTACCCCAGGTGTGTGTTGTCTCGTCATTCCCTTGTGTATAAGTAGTCTGTCATCCCTTCCGTCTGGTGCTGATCCTGTCTGTATAGTCCTGTGTTTGTCTGTCTATTATTTGATGTTCATTTCAGTTACGAAAACCATGGTAACTATTAATTAAAATATTCTTTATTTAGATACTTTGGCTGTCGTCTCCTTATTGTGTAACATTGACAAGTTAACGAGCCTTCCTGTATTCAATGGTTACGTAATACTGCCACAGGGTGAATGCCTTGCCGGCAGGACGTAAGCCGCCCACCGACTTCATAAATGGAAATCACCCGGGAGGTGATGCGGCAGATTACTGACCCATTCTCCCATTCTGCCATGGCCAAGAGAGAGCCCGACCTGTGAGAAGAGTGATAATTGTAAGCTACCTGAGACACATCGGTGGGGAAAGTACGAGGCTGAAGTTGAAACACGAGAGAGCACTGGGTGACGAACTCACGACACCCCTCCGGAGCTCCTCCATACCGCTCAGTGCGGCGGCAGCCGTGGCTCTCGATCTCCTCACGACCAACTGGATGTACCAGCCCTCCTTCCCCGCCGGCCGGCGAGGCTCCAGACGCGGATACCCACCGCTGATACCGCCCAGGCGGTGGTAGAACGAGCGTCGTTAGCCGCAGCTAATGCTGAAGCTGCTGTGTCCTGGGAGACGACGGACAGGTATCCCAGATGACCCAGCTCGACGCTTACTGCATTCTGGCGTTCGAGGAGGATCCTCAGTTGGTCCCGCTAAGCCACCATCTCCTCTCAAAGTCCTTCTGTGGAACTCATCTTTTGGTCGGAGCTTCTGTTACGATGCAGGTAGGAATTGAGTTCCAATAGTATAATGAAGAAGGAGACAGAGATGTGGTTTGCTCTTCTCGAATAGTGTGTTCTCTTTATTGCAAGAAGCACCAGAGCAAGGGAGGATATGATAACAATAAAGACGGCAAGCGTCAACTGAGAATATACTTTAGGAAAATACTAAATCATAAAGCAGCAACAAGAGGGTCCAGCACTTGTTCTGTAGCCATCTGCACTTAGGTCTGTATG
>NC_140174.1:29981475-30008975 GCF_963971535.1 Notolepis coatsorum | reverse complement strand
ACAATCCTCCTTGCTGCGGCTGGATGGGGTAAGACCCTCCAGCAACACAGCTGGACTGTAGGACGCACCGAAAAGCGGTGGGTTCCAGGTTTGGTGAGTAATGTTTGCTTGCGAGCACCACTTGTCTGTTAGTGCTATGGGGGCTAGCTGACAATGTTTACGAAAACCGGCCCCAGATTAGGGTCCTTCTGTTCAGCCTTTTAGGCGACGGCAGAGGATCTTGGTTTGAAGCCCATTATAGTCAACTAGTGGGCCACGACCAGTAACTGGTGATCCCAGGATTCTCTGGACGAGTGGATGCTTCTCTGTCACCGTGTAGGCCCCATCTTTCATATACAAATGAGAGTATACCCTCACGAGGAAATGTGGGCATGGATGTTCGTTATCGGGAGATCCATGTTCAAGTCGGCTACAGCCCAGATGGGACTTGTGCTGGCTCCGCCGGATGTCTGGTAAAATCACTGTTGTAAACTGTGTTGACATCTCTTTTTCTCTTCTCTCTTAAAAGGTGAGGAGGGTTTCAGAATGGCGGCCTGTCTGAAGTGTGGCTTGTTATATCGTTTGTGTACAAGTTCAGGTGGTAGCTGCTTAGCAGATAGCTGCTTAGCTTGCGTGCTAGTTGTGGCCTACTGTGTTAGCCAGTCAGCTGTTAGCTGCACAGCTGTTAGCTGCGGTATTAGCTCGCTGTGTTTACCAGGCTAGTACACGTTAGCTTGCTGCTATCAGCCGAACGGCTGTTAGCTTAATGCTACACTGTTGAAACGTTTTCTGTGACTATAACATGCCTTAAACACTCTGACTACGACGTCATCTTTGACAGAGGATGTTAGTCGAACCTACCCGGAGCCGGCCGGCGAGGACTGCGTCAACAAGGAGAACCGTAGCGGCGGGATGGAGCAGCGACGCTGCCCGTGTCGTCAAACACAGGATGCTGTGTTTACTACCGGTGCCCTGTTAGAGACTGCAGTTCGCTTGATCTGCGCTCTCGGTAGGAAGGTCCTGACCAGACCTTAAAACGTGTCTTCTTCCTTCCCTTCTAAATGTTTTGTAAATAACGATGTTTTCCAAAACGAGTGTTGCTGCACTACATTTAGGATACGACGCGAGTTGTGTGTGAATTGTCTTGTCACTGGTATTAGCTTCTCCATGCAAATCGGGTTGTTTGTTACAGATGTAAAAATGATCTGGTTTGTTGTGTTGAGAAACATCATGTGTGTTCATGTACCGTGTACTCACAACTAAGGGGGTTAAACTAACCTATAAAGCTATGCTTAGTGACATATGAGTGAAGAATGAATTCTTTTCTCAGCCTGTAATGACAATGAACAGTGTGTTCACATATTAACAGGTTTACCTGTTCAACTGGCCGTATTAAGGGTAAGGTAGGAGGGGCGTTTTTCCCCCGGTTCCCATGACACCATATTGTGTCACTGTGTGGTGGGATACGATGTAACCCTTGGCTTGATTGCTGGGGTTGTGCTAAAACTGCTTGAGGAACTGTATTTTCCTAAAAGAAAAAATTGTTTGGTCACTTTTCGTGTGTGCTTGGCAAGGCATGTGGCCGATACTAATCGAGAATTGTGTATTCTCTCATTATGAAAAACGGCGTTCCTCTGTAGAGTGTATTGCCATTTTTTGTGGTGGTAAAGGGTTGTGTGTATCTTGTGATCTACAACTGGGTTGGGTTGGCCACAGAAGCACATGTGTAAGTCTGGTACCGGGGCTCTTAAGGGGGCCCTCTCTATTCTGTGTTTTTTCCTTAGTAAAAATCAGATAGCAGGTTAGCACATGAGCTGTGTGAAGCTGTTAGACGCTTCATGTAGCTGACTATGACTGTGTCATACTCTTTTTTGTCGTTACATCGTATCATGGGTGTGGGGTTGTAAAGGGGTGAACTGGTAATCCTTTCCTCCCCTTCTTTGATGGGCAGGGGTTAAGACCTCCTGTCCTTCAAGGTTCCTGTCACGTTGCTGTTCGGCACGTTACAGGGTAAGGGGGGGGGGGTTTCCTGGTCCCACGCCCTGGAATATTGGGCGTGTGCACCGCAGAAATTCCCCCGCCACAGAGTACGTCACTGTGCGCGTCTCTGTTGGTAAGACTTCTGTGAGCTGTTCAGGTCCATATGATGGGTCTGTTTCAGGGAGGGGTCAGGGCTCCTCCTCACAAAGCTCCTACTCGGGCCTTCTGTGAGTTAGGACTCTCCTTCCATGTGAGGGAGCCTCCTCAGAGTGCAGAGCCTCCTCCTCAGATTGTCAAGGTGAGTAGAACTCCAAAAAGGAGTCCTGCTCTATTGTGTGTGTCTTCGATTCAATTCGATTATTGAGTATGTATGGGTTCAGTGCCTCCTCTTCGGAGAGCCCTAAAACCAAAATGTACATGGCTCAATGTTGCAATATATTCTTTTCAATCTATACAGCTCGCGTGGGAAGTCTCTCTTGGGATTTCCGCCTCCTCCCTATGGGAGGGTGGTGGGATGTAAAAATGTAAAAAAAAATTTACCCTCAGCCTGCGTCACGAGTAGGGATGTCCGATATTATCGGCCGACCGATATTATCGGCCGATATCGGCAGTAAAATGTGATATCGGAAAATATCGGTATCGGTTTAAAAAAAATTAAAAACAATAACAATATTTGTTATATATATATCCAGTGAAATTATTAGTTACCTGAAATTATTCAGTTTTTTGGACAGGGAAACCCTGCATATATCGGTATTGGTTGATATCGGTTGATATCGGTATCGGAAATTAAGAGTTGGACAATATCGGAATATCGGTATCGGTAAAAAAGCCAATATCGAGCATCCCTAGTCACGAGGGATTCATGTCAGTCTGTGTTCTTTCTTTTTTGAATAAAAAGAAGAAGGTACATGAAGCACGACGGCTCCGTGTCGTTCTCCCAGGCGACTTGGAGGAACAATGTTTGGTGTCTTGCTAGACTATCCATTGATGTGTTTGGGTCTCGACGCATACATAGTGCTGGCTCGGTGTGTTTCTGTTACAGGATCACACAGGGGCTAAGTGTGCCTTGGTTGCTTGTTAAAACAGCGTTTTTATAGGGCAACTGGGATGGGGTTTTGTCTCTTCCGAGCGCCAGTTTACTAGGTTGTCTCGATGAATTCTCGTTCATATCTGGGGGATGTTAACGGAATAGATATGAACATAGGTAGAGGGGTCTCACGACCTTGGGGTGGGCCACTGAGCACGGTCTAAATGAGGACCGTCTGGGTGGCGCCCTCTTTTCATGTTTTAGATCGACACGCATACCTACCCCCTCTCCTGGAGTGGGCATGTCGGCGTGGTTAGGACACGGGACTGGTCTGGTCACGCTGGTCCAGGTCAGTTAACCTGTTGTCCGCTGGGGATGCAGATCTGCTGTTCTGGTACCCCGAGGGACTTGTGCTTTTTTCGGGGGGAAAAATGCCAGGTCGGTCCGGGTGTCACAGGGTTAGGCGCTTTGGAGACCCTTGTTGGGTACATATTGTACTCTGCACTGTCGTAATTGCTTTACGGCCATGCCAACCTGTACACGCCCGATCTTGTCCGATCTCGGCCGCTACGTAGGTTTGGTCCTGGTTATTACTTGGTTGGGAGACCGCCTGGGAATACCAAGTGCGGTGTGCTTGGGGCTGGTTCTCCATTATTTTCGCTCCTCTCTCACGCGTGGCGAAGAGGGGGCTGTTGGGGTGGTCTTGGACCTCCTCTGGCAAGCTTGTGCTTCCCGTGCCGCCGGGCCCGGTCCGAAGTAATGTTTTGTCGACCCGTAGGCCTGGAATAACCCTTTTTTGAAAACTGAAACACTTGTACTGCGGTATAGCCAGTTATGCCCGCAGGTGTGTTTTGGAGTTTTTTCTTGAGGGGTTATAGGAACAACCACCGCATAGGGTAACGACAAGGTGGTTGATTCCCTGGTGTGTTGGAGCAGTGTCAACTCCCGGGTTACCCGGTTGAGTGTGCCCCTGCACGTTCATGACGTATGCCAATCATGTCAGCCTTCTCTGCCTCAACCCCTCTGGGTGGTTTTCTTTTAATGGAGGCTTGGTCATGCAACAACGCCAGCATACGCCCCTTCCGCCGGGGGGGCTGTTCCTAGCTAACTCCTTTGGCGCCTGTCTCGTCCGCAGTGCTCCAGGCTCAGGTTACAGCCTGTTGCCTGATTTCCCCGGTGCGCTGCCTGCTTCCGTTGGTTAACCTTTTTTGTGTGCTTACGGCCATGCTGACTGCCTGTTCTGCAGGGTCAGTGTACCAGGCGGTGTGCTATTGGGGGGAAAGGGCCCGCTCTTGGAGGGGCCTTATCCGAATACGCTGGCGATGTGGGGGGCGGTGTCACTAAGTGACCGCCTGGTGGGGTCTTGATGCCTGGCGTCATTGACCTCTCCGGGCCCCCGTTTTCCAGGGGATCCAGTCCCTTCGGTGGGTCTGGGTCTTCCTTCGCGCTCCGCTGCTACGGCCTTGCCACGGGGTTGGGTTTGTTCTTCACCCCATGATTCTGGGGTCAGTAACGAGGTTGTTCCTTCCGTTCGTTCCTGGGTGGCATGCGGGTTGTGCGTGTGTGTAGTCGTGGGGTCAGGCCACGGTCTGCTCACCCTGTGCGTTGAGTTGCTTGAGTGCCTCTTCGCACGGTCGGATCCGTCGCCCTCCCATGATCCTCCAAAAGGGAGGGTGCCCTCCATTAGGGGGGGTCGGGGGTGCTCAGTCCTCCCTGATCTGATGGTTGTGGGGGGCCTCAGCGCGGTACATTTGTCGGCCGATGGCTCTCGCTCGGCCTCCCTTGTGCAGTAGTGACGCAGAGCGGAGCCATACGATACAGAACGTTAGGTTATGGCTATAACCAAGTTCTGTGAGTATTGGTGACGCTCGGCGTCAGACGCCACTGCGGCCCTTGATCTCGCCTTGTGGTGAAAGCTTGGGAAGGAGGCGAGTGTGTGGCCCCACCCCTGCTTATGTAGGTAAGCTGATGGGGGTGTGGCCAGACGGATGTTGGGATGTAAAGGTGCATTGTGGAATTTTTTATTCAGTGCGCGTGCACGAGCGAGGTACAGTGCAGTAGTGACGCCGAGCGTCATCAATACTCACAGAACTTGGTTATACCCATAACCTAACGTTCTTGGTATCTAGGACCATCTAGGGACCTGGGGGTATGTATTTCCAGTGTCAGAAATATTGTGTCTGTTACTAGTAATTATTCAATTGTAATGAATAAATTAATTATGATTAATTATGATTTATGATTTTGATGATGATGATCAAAAATATATATGGGTAGGAGAAAATGCTCACTGAGCTCATTCACCACCTTATTGAGATCATGTGTACAAAAAATCTAAGCAAATGAACCGCGGGAAGATGATTAAACAGAAGGATTTGTAGATACAGTAATTAATGATAATCGACTTTAATTATGAATCCATATTTGACCTTGAACTTGACCTTATTATGGCCAAATCATACATCTATGGATAGGGAAAATGCTCCTTTTTCCAATGGCAGGGTTGAATCTGGATTTAGTCATTTCTTGCGGTTTTTACGATAATTAGCATTTTCCGATAAATTTGTATTTCCGATAAATCGAAAAATATGAAAATATACACTTTGACTACTGTTTTTGATAGGGTTATGGTCTTTACTCTTGACTACAAAAAAAAATTAAAAACATTGACCTCTTAACATCCAAGGGCCCACATGTGGACGATTCTTTTCCGACCTCTAGTGGCTCGGTGTGAATTTATTTTAATACAAGATATAGATAGAATTAAAGCCCTATTTGTTGCCTGTCGATTGCCCTTTCAGGTGACAAAATCCGTTCAGCGGTTTTCGAGTTACATGCCGATATGTGAGGCGTGCCCCAAAGTACGCAAAAGTACACATTACCACCCCCGACTCCAGGGGCTCTAGCTCCGTCAATCATTTGGCTATCTCGAGAATCTTTGCAGAGGGTTGTAGCCAATGAGTGTGGCTTTCCAATGATACCCCATGATATGATAATTGGGGATCTAATACGGTCTCTATTGATCGATTTATGATAAAGAAAAGCAGGGTCCCCCTATAGGGGGACCTTAAGACTTAACAGGTTAAGAAGACACAGCAGAGACTCTAGCAAATACCACCTCAGGCAGGATCCGCTCGTGTCCTTCTACCGCTGCTCCGTGGAGAGCATCCTCACATACTGCATCTGTGTATGGTTCCTCAGCTGCACAGCCGCAGAGAAGAAAATGCAAACCAGAGGGTTTGCATACAACGTATAGCATAATGTAATAGTGAGTTATTTTATTTTATTTTGTTATAGTATTAGTATATTATCTGTTTTTATATTATTAGCCTCAACACATTGGTGGCCACTGGGATGTGTGAGGTTCGCCTCTTCCCTGGACCTTAATTCCCTGTCTCCTCACTTCTCCAGCCCCCACCCTCGTGCTCGTTTACTCTCGTTTGCTCTTCAGCAGCCACACCTTTGGACTACCTGTCATTATGTGTTTGATTGGTCTGGTGCCGAACACACACTTCTAGTTCGAGTATCAATTACCATCACGCACCTGATGTGTATTCTAATTAGCGCCCCTGTTGGGCTTTAAGTACCTCGCTCTTCCCCTCAGTCCTGGTCGGGTCGTTCCGTATCATATCTCTATCAGCAAACTCCTTCGGGAGGTTCTCAATCTGTAGGCTCCTACGGGAGTTTCTGTTTCTGTCTGTTATGCTGTTTTCATCTCCGGCGTGAGATGCGCTCAAGCCTTCGCCACCTGTCGCCGTTTGCCTGGAGGGAGACACTGTACTGCGCTCTCTAATCCTCTACGGGAGGTATTCCAGTGTTCCACTCCAGACCTCCGAGCCAGACGCGCTCTTCACTCCAGACGCGCATCCAGACGCGCATCCAGACGCACTCCAGACGCGCATCCAGACTTTGCGCCAGACGCGCTCTTCACTCCAGACGCGCATCCAGACGCGCATCCAGACTCCGCGCCAGATGCGCTCTCCGTACCGGCGCGTACTCCAAGCAGACGCGCTCTTCACTCCAGACGCGCATCCAGACGCACTCCAGACGCGCATCCAGACTCCGCGCCAGACGCGCTCTTCACTCCAGACGCGCATCCAGACGCGCATCCAGACTCCGCGCCAGATGCGCTCTCCGTACCGGCGCGTACTCCAAGCAGACGCGCACCACTCAGACCTCCGCGCCAGATGCGCTCTCCGTACCGGCGCGTACTCCAAGCAGACGCGCACCCCTCTCTAGTTCCTCCTAGTCCTCCCTGTCCCCAGCCCGCCTCCGCGGGCCTCTGTCCCTGTTTCCCCTCTCTAGTCCTCCTAGTCCTCCCTGTCCTGTCCTCCTAGTCCTCCTAGTCATCCCTGTCCAGTCCTCCTAGTCCTCCCTGTTCCTGCCTTGTCCCTTGCCCCGGCCCTGTCCGTTAGCCTTCCCTTAGCCTTCCCCTTAGCCAGCCCGCCTCCGCGGGCCTCTGTCCCTGTTTCCCCTCTCTAGTCCTCCTAGTCCTCCCTGTCCCCAGCCCGCCTCCGCGGGCCTCTGTCACTGTTGCCCCTCTCTAGTTCCTCCTAGTCCTCCCTGTCCAGTCCTCCTAGTCCTCCCTGTTCCTGCCCTGTTCACTTGCCCTGGCCCTGTCCGTTAGCCTTTCCCTTAGCCTTCCCCTTAGCCAGCTCGCCTCTTAAAGGCACTGTGCCTATTTTCCCAACTTCTTGTTTCCTGTGATTTGTGTTCTCCCTTAAAGGGACAGTGCCGTTTTCTGTTGTTTTCAATAAATGCCCAGTTCTTGGCTTACTCTCATACCTGTCTCGTGTTGTGCGATTGGGGTCGGTTACAAACCATAACAGGATGAGTCTAATATCACTAGAGACGACCAGCATATGTAAACAGACTTGGGGCTGTTTGTAGAGCTAAATCTATACTTTATAGTATTGCTATCTGTCCATTCTCATTGTCAATTGAGACCATAAACCGTCCTTTCAAAATGGCATAAAGAAAAAAAAAATCATCAATACGTTCTCATTTTATAGCGCCGTGAATATAAGCGTTATACGGCATTTGGTCTAGTATATTTCCTGGAAGGCTAGATAAAGGGCTAATAGCTACTAACGTTATATCCAATGGCATTTCCGTTATACATAAGCTACAGTTAAAACTCAAACTGCATATGATCGGCACGATCCTCAAGCATGTATGCATGAAAGGGGGGGGGGGGGGCGGGCGATGTCGTTTCTTATTATTGATTACCAATAACCGTGTTCGTCTAAGTAGCCACATACGCTAATCGCCTGGTTGAGTATCATAACAAGGCCCGATCAGCATGTAATTTACGTGAAAAAGATCTTACCATGAGCCGGTTGGATCCCCACGAGCATTTCCCTGTTATTGATCGCCATCTGGTAGATCGATATGTCCATTGGCTGATGATAAATCCCCTTATTGCATAGTGAAATCCGCGATCCAAAACGTATTCCGTGCAACAGACAATAGCTATCGCTTCAGGTGAGTAGAAAACTACATTAGAGATAAAAAAAAACAAAAAAGACAACTTCGGCCAAAGGGAACACTGCATTATCGTGGTAGCGCCCCTAAGAGGATCTGGCCGGTAATGCACTTTCTCGAATTCAAAGAGTAGGGTACATCTGCAGTGCCGCTCTGCGACCTTGAATAGGTTATTCAAATGGAATAAAAGCCAAAACAACTTGCCACGGATATATCCGTCCTTCGGTCCTTTAAGCATGGATTCGAAACACGGATATATATACGTGGCCCGTCCCGATTGTGTTAATATTGTGTCTATTGTTGCATGTCTCATTGTTGTTGTTGTTGTTGTTGTTGTTGTTGTTGTTGTTGTTGTTGTTGTTGTTGTTGTTGTTGTTGTTGTTGTTGTTGTTGTTGTTGTTGTTGCTGTTGTTGTTGTTGTTGTTGTTGTGTGTTTCACTAGCACCCAGGATCTGCACCTTCATTTTGTTGTACCTGTGTACAATGACAATAAAGATCATTCATTAATTTTGTATTATCTTTCAATGCAGAGTATCTTGTTTTTTGTTGGACAGGGCTGATTATATGCTTCCTTGTGTCCATTTTGAGTAACAGAAAAGTCTGGAGAGGATGAATCTTTGGAACTGACGGATACCGTCCGTTAGCAAAGCTGTTGTTTCTGCGAATGCACGTTTACGTTAGATTCTAATAAAAAAATAAACCAACAGTTTCATCTCTGTTTTGTGATCAATGTAGCCGTTCCCTAACCCTTACTCTAACCTGAATGAATGCATGAATGAATAAATAGTTTATTCTATAATAGTTTATATTATTAATACAAATTATCAAAAAATAACTATGTAAAATTATAAATAATAATACAAAGATAATAATAAAAGATCATTTGTAAAGAAATAATAATAATAAAGTAAGATATAATAATAAACAAAACTGTCTCTTGTCTTGGCTTATCAGGTCCTACCCATTATTGCAATAAACCCTTAACAATCTTTAAAAGAAATATTAACCTAACCCCAACCTTAACCTAACCGTGACCTGGAACTGCGCCCTGAGAGGGAGGTTTGCCCTGAGAGGGAGGTTTGCCCTGAGAGAGGGAGGTTTGTCCAGACAGAGAGGTTTGTCCAGAGAGGGAGGTTTGCCCTGAGAGGGAGGTTTGCCCTGAGAGGGAGGTTTGCCCTGAGAGAGGGAGGTTTGTCCAGACAGAGAGGTTTGTCCAGAGAGGGAGGTTTGCCCTGAGAGGGAGGTTTGCCCTGAGAGGGAGGTTTGCCCTGAGAGAGGGAGGTTTGTCCAGACAGAGAGGTTTGTCCAGAGAGGGAGGTTTGCCCTGAGAGGGAGGTTTGCCCTGAGAGGCAGGTTTGCCCTGAGAGGGGGGTTTGCCCTGAGAGGGAGGTTTGCCCTGAGAGGGGGGTTTGCCCTGAGAGGGAGGTTTGCCCTGAGAGGGGGGTTTGCCCTGAGAGAGGGAGGTTTGTCCAGAGAGGGAGGTTTGCCCTGAGAGGGAGGTTTGCTCAGAGAGGGAGGTTTGAAGTAATACAGAACTGCACAACTGCATTACTTTACTCTGTCTATTCTATTTCGCTAACTGTTTTATTGCACTGCACTATTGCACTATTTAGCTGCTCTTTTATTACTGTCTATTTTTTTATTGTCTATATTATGTGTGTGACGATCAAACCGTAAACAAAGAGGCCTATTCCTTACCTCTTGTCTCTCTTCTTCGATTTTTTTTTATAGCTGTGAAGCACTTTGAGCTGCAATTATTGTATGAATGGTGCTATACAAATAAAGTGTATTGTTGTTATTATTATTATTATTATTATTATTATTATTATTATTATTATTATTATTATTATTATTATTATTATTATTATTATTATTATTATTATTATTATTATTATTATTATTATTATTATTATTATTATTATTATTATTATTATTATTATTATTATTATTATTATTATTATAACCCCTAATCGTTTACCTTGTGGTCCCGCAATTGTCCCCAACATGTCTGAGAAAAACAATGGTCCTCTTTCTCGAACGGACATACATAAAACGTACCTAGGAATTCCTTCGTAACTCGATTTACAAGTTATTCTGCATTCTCGAACAGCTTCACATTGTAAATTCTTTGTAAGATTTACGTAGGATTTACGAACTCGAAAAGGCAGTCGTAAATCGGACAGACCGGTGTGCGCCCATGGTTTCAACAGCTTTCTCTGGGACAAGTCATTGGGCATTGCTGATACTACTGTAATTAAGTAATTATAATGATAATTAATACCACAATATTTGTATAACGTTTTGCATTCATAGTCCTGACTCAATGAGGCATTGTGAGCATTACACACATACACTGCAAACTAAATAAATAAGAACTAAACCGATCGCCGCGGATTAGGGCTGACCTCAACTAGTCGAATAGTCAACTAATCGATCGAAAAGGAGCCGTAGTCGACTGTCAATCTCTCCAAAAGCAAAGTGGCCTAGAAGCATGGCTAACGCTAATGGCGCACATACAGTACCAGAGAGGCTAACCTCACTGACCGACCGCAGTACGTCAGACACTAAAGGACAGTGGGTCTCATTCCCGAAAATTTTCCAAAGATATATTCTGGAAGACTTATCTTGGAATCACTGAGACATAATCTATGACAAGTACACTCTGAGTCCTGAAAGTGCTGGAGATATGTCTTAAGTGGCTGAAACGGTCGCAGAAATGATATGATCTGATATCTGCTTGGAGAATGGCATTCTGTCGTAAACTCCAAAGTGCGTTCCCGTTCAGCCCATTTGCATACAAAACACCGCCTCCATAGTTCCTTATAAGGCAACTAGTGACGCAGCTGTGTGAAATGGAATGGCGGAAGTGCTTTGTGAGCCGCGTGATTACGAAACCTAGCGTCAGTCAGAGAGCGTCTCCGAGAAATGCGGCTAGGTTTCGTAATCACGCTTGTGCCCATCAAAACTAGATTAGATTAATGTATTGGCATCATATACAGCTCGCGGTACACACCTGCCGCAGCGCGCGCACACACAGACACACACACACGCGCGCGCGTGCAGTACTGTATATGAATGAATGAATGACATATAATATATATAGCCTACGGCGGGCGTAATGAATGAAGCAGTATGGCTTATTATTCCATAAGCCTATAGGCTACTGTTCATTCGTAGGCGCACACAAGACTTGTTATGGAATATTAATGCAGTCTATTTCCACCGATTAGCTTTAGTTCTTATTTATTTATCCACTGTCATTTCAGTGTTGGTGTATAGGCTATATATAGTGTATTTCAATATACGTTTAATTGATTAATGATATATTCGAAGGAATGCAGGTTTATAGCTATATAAACCCCCTCCAATGTACAGTAAATTACCAAGTATGGTTTTGTCAATATTCCAATGTACAGTTTTGCTTGTACAGTGTAAGTCTATCCCCCACCCATCCCTACCCAACCTCCTCCAACAGTTTCTACGTCAAATGTACACTCTTTTCTGGACTCTTTTTGTATCACAAACAGTACTGTATTTGCAAATCTGGTATGTCATAAATGTATAGATGTAGCAGTACTGTCTATCTGTGTCATGTGTGTCATATATGTTATGATGAATTGAAAATGGGGGACCCTGATGTAAACAAGACGAAATTCTTTCTCTGGTCTGCATCCCCTTATGTAATTGAGCTGTACTGTACTGTACCCATTCTGCAATCTGTTAATAAAGTTTTCAATCAATCAATCAAACTGTTGAGTACCGGTCGTAAACCGAGGTCAGATTGATTATCCCATAACTCATTGGTCCGAATCCCAGCTTCAAACAGCGTCCTGCGAAGTTTGGGACGTCTAGGACTCAATTGTGTCTATAAACTTCAGGGCTTAAACTCAGCCGACCTCGGCTCACACACAGACACCCCCCCGTCCCCTCCAGTCATACAGTTGATGGATTGGAGTTGCGGGGTGTATTTACTTTATTCTATTTTAATCTATTCGGTTGGCCGTAGAGTTTACTTTTATTTATTTTGCTTTAATCTACTAGGTTGGCCGTATTACCACTGTATGGCTTTACTTGATAATCCCATTATACAGTACACGTATTATCACTATATGGCATTACGTGATAAAACCAGGTTTATCAGAATCCACCTTTAGTCCTTAATGCATAATCATAGGTCTCCTTTTACTTTACTTGATAAAGCCTATAGTTATAGTTATATCCCCATTATAGCTAGGGATAAAGCCACTTACACATATTGTTTTACATCATTAATAAAAAATGCATGGGGTGAAGTTACAAATGCAGAACACATTTCAATGCTTACCCGGCCGTCCGGTCGTCTGGTCAGAAGAAAGGATACAAATCATTTTTATAAAGAGGTAATTTTAATTAGAAAAAGCTAGTTACAAACAGATACTGAAGTGGAAAGCACCCAATTCAGTTTAAAATAGGCACAGAACAAAACATCTCATCATGGACGGCTTTTGCCCCGTGTCGAGCACCATTCTTCTCATCTCTCCAAAAAGTCTCTAAGCATCTGCTTCCTCTCTCTCCAGCTCAGTGTAAAAATCCCCTGTGCTCTCGCCAGTTGGCCCTTTTTATAAGGTCCGTCACGTCACGCCATCATCAGTACATAGCTCCAATCACTGTACAGTACGTGTCATATCCCTCCTTCAGTTATTTGTTACTTTGCAGTTACATATCAAATCAAGTAATTCATAAGAATACAATGCCCCTCTGACTAGAGCTCCCTCTTCTTGGCCTTGCATTCCAGCCGGTCACTTCCCTACTGCATGGGGCCTCTTTCGTTCTGAGACGAGGACGAGGCAGACTGCCGTAATATATCTTACATAGCCCAACACATACATATACAGATATATACAGGTACAATAGGTTACAGGTACAATACAGTACTCGGTGTACTATATTACATTAGTTTACATTACATTATAGTCATTATAGTCTGCTCTCCTCTCCTTCCTCTTCTGATTCAAGACTTCAACCAGCAACCCTTCCCGTCTGAAAGGGTTAACATCTTACAGCTCTCTTATCTCCTTCGCTGGGGCCCACATTCCGCAGGTTTCCTCCCTTTTGCCTGTGAAGCACTGTGGAGAACAGACCTCTCTTTATGGAGACATTTAAAGGCTCAGTTCCATCATAGTCTTTCCAGAGTTTAGTTTTAAAGATTTATATAAACTGTGGCATTTCACACATACGATACTGGTATAGGGTTCAATTCCCTGTTCTACCTAATACCATACAACTATTCGGTCTCTCTCTCTTTGTCTATGTCTCTTTCCTTCTCTCCATCTCTGTCTGTCTCTCTGTCTATATCTCTGTGTGTGTGTGCGTGTGTGTGTGTCTCTCTCTCACACTATGTCTCTCTCCTTGTGTGTGTGTGCGTGTGTGTGTGTCTCTCTCTCACACTATGTCTCTCTCCTCTCCTTGTGTGTGTGTGCGTGTGTGTGTGTCTCTCTCTCACACTATGTCTCTTTCTTTGTGTGTGTGTGCGTGTGTGTGTGTCTCTCTCTCACACTATGTCTCTCTCCTTGTGTGTGTGTGCGTGTGTGTGTGTCTCTCTCTCACACTATGTCTCTCTCCTTGTGTGTGTGTGCGTGTGTGTGTGTCTCTCTCTCACACTATGTCTCTCTCCTCTCCTTGTGTGTGTGTGCGTGTGTGTGTGTCTCTCTCTCACACTATGTCTCTTTCTTTGTGTGTGTGTGCGTGTGTGTGTGTCTCTCTCTCACACTATGTCTCTCTCCTTGTGTGTGTGTGTCTCTCTCTCACACTATGTCTCTCTCCTTGTGTGTGTGTGCGTGTGTGTGTGTCTCTCTCTCACACTATGTCTCTCTCCTTGTGTGTGTGTGCGTGTGTGTGTGTCTCTCTCTCACACTATGTCTCTCTCCTCTCCTTGTGTGTGTGTGCGTGTGTGTGTGTCTCTCTCTCACACTATGTCTCTTTCTTTGTGTGTGTGTGCGTGTGTGTGTGTCTCTCTCTCACACTATGTCTCTCTCCTTGTGTGTGTGTGCGTGTGTGTGTGTCTCTCTCTCACACTATGTCTCTCTCCTTGTGTGTGTGTGCGTGTGTGTGTGTCTCTCTCTCACACTATGTCTCTCTCCTCTCCTTGTGTGTGTGTGCGTGTGTGTGTGTCTCTCTCTCACACTATGTCTCTTTCTTTGTGTGTGTGTGCGTGTGTGTGTGTCTCTCTCTCACACTATGTCTCTCTCCTTGTGTGTGTGTGTCTCTCTCTCACACTATGTCTCTCTCCTTGTGTGTGTGTGCGTGTGTGTGTGTCTCTCTCTCACACTATGTCTCTCTCCTTGTGTGTGTGTGCGTGTGTGTGTGTCTCTCTCTCACACTATGTCTCTCTCCTCTCCTTGTGTGTGTGTGCGTGTGTGTGTGTCTCTCTCTCACACTATGTCTCTTTCTTTGTGTGTGTGTGCGTGTGTGTGTGTCTCTCTCTCACACTATGTCTCTCTCCTTGTGTGTGTGTGCGTGTGTGTGTGTCTCTCTCTCACACTATGTCTCTCTCCTTGTGTGTGTGTGCGTGTGTGTGTGTCTCTCTCTCACACTATGTCTCTCTCCTCTCCTTGTGTGTGTGTGCGTGTGTGTGTGTCTCTCTCTCACACTATGTCTCTTTCTTTGTGTGTGTGTGCGTGTGTGTGTGTCTCTCTCTCACACTATGTCTCTCTCCTTGTGTGTGTGTGTCTCTCTCCCCTCTCCCCTCTGCTGAGGCCCACATTCCCCAGGTTGCCTTGCAGATATTAAAGGCTCATTTCCATTTTTTATAAGTAGAGCCAGCATAAAGCTATCTTCCAAAGTTCAGTTTAAAGATTATACTGGTCACATAGGAACGACTCAGGATGTCATTGTCCAAAAGTGTCGCTTGTTTTGTGACACTTTACACCCACTCTGCCATCCTGTGAGGTCTTTGTCCATCGTCAATTGAATAATGGAAAAATGAAGCATATGATTACATGTGAAAAATAGATATATAGGGCTGTATTGGAACGACTCAGGATGTCATTGTCAAAAAGTGTCACTTGTTCTGTGGCACTTCACACCCACTCTGTCATCCTGGGCGGTCATTTTCCATTGTCTTAATAGCGTCTGTACTGGGGGACGAGATGGCGATTGTGGGGTCACGTGGCTGTGACTCTCCACACCCCCTCTGCCATCTTGGTACCTTGTTACCCTGGTAGCCGGCGGGAATACTTGCATCTGTTGTTCCCTGGCTGGACGGCTCGACAGGATAGGAGTCACGTTGTTGCTTGGTATCCGGCGGGAAGACTTGCATCTGTTGTTCCCGGCCGATGCACCCAGGCTGTTGTCGTCTCGGTCATCTTGGTCATCTTGGTCATCTTGGTCATCTTGGTCATCTTGGTCATCTTGGTCATCTTGGTCATCTTGGTCATCTTGGTCATCTTGGTCGTCTTGGGGTCGCCCCCTCTGACCTCTTGGATCTCTCCCATAGTTTGAGGTAGGTTGATTTGTCACTTCTCGGGCGACCCCCACGGGTCCCCGAGAATTGTAGCAGCAGTCCTCTATTGAAGTGTGGTTGGCCTGGTCGTGTGACCCTGTCCGTAGGCCTCGCAGGACATCACAGATACAGTCCACAGAGGACTCATTCCTTTTCTCTCTTTCAGGTCCATTCAGGGCTCTCGTCGCCCTGTAACCTGGGTCCAGGCCGATGTCTCTCTGTCCGGTCTGGGAGGTCTAGGAGGTCTGGGAGGTCTGGGAGGTCTAGATGAGGACCTTGAGGATGCTCTGGAGCTTGACCTATCGTGTGACCCTGTCCGTAGGCCTCGCAGGACATCACAGATACAGTCCACAGAGGACTCATTTCTTTTCTCTCTTTCAGGTCCATTCAGGGCTCTCGTCGCCCTGTAACCTGGGTCCAGGCCGAGGTCTCTCTGTCCGGTCTGGGAGGTCTAGGAGGTCTGGGAGGTCTAGATGAGGACCTTGAGGATGCTCTGGAGCTTGACCTATCGTGTGACCCTGTCCGTAGGCCTCGCAGGACATCACAGATACAGTCCACAGAGGACTCATTTCTTCTCTCTCTTTCAGGTCCATTCAGGGCTCTCGTCGCCCTGTAACCTGGGTCCAGGCCGAGGTCTCTCTGTCCGGTCTGGGAGGTCTAGGAGGTCTGGGAGGTCTAGATGAGGACCTTGAGGATGCTCTGGAGCTTGACCTATCGTGTGACCCTGTCCGTAGGCCTCGCAGGACATCACAGATACAGTCCACAGAGGACTCATTTCTTCTCTCTCTTTCAGGTCCATTCAGGGCTCTCGTCGCCCTGTAACCCGGGTCCAGGCCGAGGTCTCTCTGTCCGGTCTGGGAGGTCTAGGAGGTCTGGGAGGTCTGGGAGGTCTAGGAGGTCTGGGAGGTCTGGGAGATCTAGATGAGGACCCTGAGGATGCTCTGGAGCTTGACCTATCCCGGTCTTCCTCCATTTCCGATTTCTGACCTGAGTCAGTATATTCCTTCTTGCCATTCGCTGCGTCGTCCACTGACTCCGGGGGACCCCCCCCCCCTGTCTAAGAATGCGGCACTGGTTCAGGTTTTGTCCCTTTACCAGCGCACCTTTACCAGCGCACATTGTTCACAGGCCTTTCGGACTGTTATCGCTCTTTGTTTGGCTTTATGTATGAGAATGTTGTTGGTTCTCAGGTATACCAACATCCTCCTACTTCCGGCATGTCCAAGGTTATCATATACCTGTCTGATCATGTGAGTAGCCTCGTCCTGTTAGCAATGGCTAGTTAGCCTGCTATTCGCTCCTATTCGCAATGGCTATTTCAGCCTGCTCGCAATGGCTATTTCAGCCTGCTATTCGCAATGGCTATTCCAGCCTGCTATTCGCAATGGCTATTTCAGCCTGCTATTCGCAATGGCTATTTCAGCCTGCTATTCGCAATGGCTATTTCAGCCTGCTATTCGCAATGGCTATTTCAGCCTGCTATTCGCAATGGCTATTTCAGCCTGCTATTCACAAAGTAGAGTTTTTTCTACTTAAGTTCTGACTTTAAGTAAGCATTTAGTTACTTCAAGTCATGAGTAAACCTTTTTACCGTAATTCACAAAAATATACTTTAATTGTGATTCTTTCTTTAAGTAGAACCTTCTACGTTTTTTGACTGTAAGAAAACATTACGTAACTTTTTAGTCATGAGTAACCGCTACTTCAAGTCGTTACTTATCAACCCTCTCTTGTTCCTGATAGATTTTTTACCAATATACTTTTGGCTGTCTGCTGCGCTCTGCAGACCATCTACGTCACCAGTGTTCCAGATCTCGAACATTAGGAAGAGTCTTGGTTGGAGAGGTTCTGCCGATAAGACCAATCTTGAGTAAGGTTGACTCAAATCTGTAACTAATTCTACTCCAGAGACACCTGACAGCAGTTATTTCAGTTAATATTCTTTCGGCTGTTGATACCTATTTAATTAGTATACAGCCCAACTCACTTGAACTCATGTTCTAAGCCCCGGAACCTCCAATCCGTTTTGACAGACCTATAAACCAGTGACTTGGCCGCCTAAGCACCACAGCGTCCTGTATGCTGAGGCTTCCAAGTCTCCACAAATCTGATAGGCCCGTCGGATACAGAGACCCTGATGCTCGCTCTGTCCCCCCGCGTCAAGGTGCTAAGCTCGATGAGAGTTTGCAGAGTCTCAATTTGTTACCCATAGGCGCTGGTGAGTGTACATCTCATGCAGCTGATATGGTTGGTAGGGTGCTAACCTACCAAATGGTTGCTGTCAGGAAATCCCTTCTGAATGAAATAGATTACAAATTCACTTTACTTTACTCTGGGTTTAGAGCAAGGACGGACATCTTTACATATTATACTTAAAATATATACAAAATGCATGTAGTATTCTATGTCATGTTCCTTCCTAAATGACAATAACACTACATATTCTTCCTCTTGACAGATGAGCGGTATGTCAAGTGCAGTTTGCACTTGCTTGAGTGTCACGTGTCAGGGCCCCCGAAGGTAATTTCTCCCTTTGTTGCCCTCATCCCTGCTTGCTGTTCTGGGGTTAGTTTCTCCCCCATGTTTCTCCCGTCAAGTGCAGGTTGCACTAGCTTGAGTGTCATGTGTCAGGGCCCCAGAAGGTAATTTCTCCCTTTGTTGCCCCTATCTCTGCTTGCTGCTCGGGGGTTAGTGCGGCCTACTCGTCTGGAGGTAGGTATAGGTAATTCTTCTTCCGGGATTTGAATTCCTCCCTTGTTGCCTTCCTTTCTGCTTGCTGTTCTGGGGTTAATGCGGCCCACTCGTCTGGAGGTAGGTATATGTAATTCTTCTTCCGGGATTTGAATTCCTCCCTTGTTGCCTTCCTTTCTGCTTGCTGTTCTGGGGTTAATGCGGCCCACTCGTCTGGAGGTAGGTATATGTAATTCTTCTTCCGGGATTTGAATTCCTCCCTTGTTGCCTTCCTTTCTGCTTGCTGTTCTGGGGTTAATGCGGCCCACTCGTCTGGAGGTAGGTATATGTAATTCTTCTTCCTTGTTCTCTCCTTGGTTGTTTTCGGGGGAGGCTCCTGGGAGGCCCCCCTTTTGTCAGATAGCATTATGACTTGGTCATACAGCCTACACTCGATACGTAGCTGGTCTTGTGACCATGCTGCGCATCGGGCTGCCAGTAGGTTACCCCCTGGGACTCCTCCGAATAGCTTTTCAAGCAGAAAGCATGATCCCTGCATGGGTGTTCCATTCATGACTGATTCGGCTGCAACACTGAGAGACATGATCCCGTCTCGCACCTGTGGGATCAGTCTTTCCACCATGTTATCCCCTGGATCTTGACCGGGGGTGCTTACTCCTCTTTCCATCCGTTGCGCCATTGAGGCCCTTTCGGGGATCTCCAGTCTTTTGAGATGTCTCAAGATGCGAACTAGCTTCTCTTGTGCTAGCTTTGGTTGTGCCAGCTCCTCCTGAGCTAGCATTGGTCGCTAGCTCTGGCTACTTCGCCTGCTGTTAGCTCCTGGCTTTGTTAGCCTGTGGTGAGCTAGTTGGCTCTCGTCTGGCTAGGGCCAGCTCATGGGTGTTAGTACTGGTTTGTTAGCCGATGGTGAGCTAGTTAGCTTCCGTCTGGCTACGGCCAGCTCATGGGTGTTAGCACTGGCTTGTTAGCCGATGTCGTGCTAGTCAGCTTCCGTTTGGCCAGCTCATGGGTCTTCCGTCTGGCTAGGGCCAGCTCATGGGTGTTAGCACTGGCTTGTTAGCCGATGTAGTGCTAGTTAGCTTCCGTCTGGCCAGCTCATGGGTCTTCCGTCTGGCTAGGGCCAGCTCATGGGTGTTAGCACTGGCTTGTTAGCCGATGTAGTGCTAGTTAGCTTCCGTCTGGCCAGCTCATGGGTCTTCCGTCTGGCTAGGGCCAGCTCATGGGTGTTAGCACTGGCTTGTTAGCCGATGTCGTGCTAGTTAGCTTGCAGTTCTGTGAACGGTCTTTTTGACTGCGCTTCACATCCAGTCTCTCCTTACAAACAGTGTCTTTGGGCTAGGGAGCCCTCGCCTTTCTGTGAACGGTCGTTTTGACTTCGCTTCACATCCAGCTCCCCCTCCTTACAAACAGTGTCTTTGGGCTAGGGAGCCCTCGCCTTTCTGTGAACGGTCGTTTTGACTTCGCTTCACATCCAGCTCCCCCTCCTTACAAACAGTGTCTTTGGGCTAGGGAGCCCTCGCCTTTCTGTGAACGGTCGTTTTGACTTCGCTTCACATCCAGCTCCCCCTCCTTACAAACAGTGTCTTTGGGCTAGGGAGCCCTCGCCTTTCTGTGAACGGTCGTTTTGACTTCGCTTCACATCCAGCTCCCCCTCCTTACAAACAGTGTCTTTGGGCTAGGGAGCCCTCGCCTTTCTGTGAACGGTCGTTTTGACTTCGCTTCACATCCAGCTCCCCCTCCTTACAAACGGTGTCTTTGGGCTAGGGAGCCCTCGCCTTTCTGTGAACGGTCGTTTTGACTTCGCTTCACATCCAGCTCCACCTCCTTACAAACGGTGTCTTTGGGCTAGGGAGCCCTCGCCTTGGGTAGGGCCAGTTCGCTTCCCATCCAGCTCCCCCTCCTTACAAACGGTGTCTTTGGGCTAGGGAGCCCTCGCCTTGGGTAGGGCCAGTTCGCTTCCTGTGGGCAAAGCACGAAATTATGCTGCACTTGTAACTCCCCCCAGAGCTCTATAAACATTATGTTACCCTTTAGTTGTGAGTAAACGTTGCTTTAATCACCAAGATAGAGCTTTCTATTCATTTGTGATATCCCCGAGTAGAGCCTTCCACTCGAGTCGCCAGTAGAGCTTTCTACTTTAATTTGAGCCAAATCTGTGATTTAATTTTACTCCAGAGGCTTTTGACAGTAGTCCTGTCTTCTTCGGCCGTTTAGCACCTATTTTGGTTAGTATAAATGCCCACCCAGGGACGCCATGTTGAGTACCGGTCGTAAACCGAGGTCAGATTGATTATCCCATAACTCATTGGTCCGAATCCCAGCTTCAAACAGCGTCCTGCGAAGTTTGGGACGTCTAGGACTCAATTGTGTCTATAAACTTCAGGGCTTAAACTCAGCCGACCTCGGCTCACACACAGACACCCCCCCGTCCCCTCCAGTCATACAGTTGATGGATTGGAGTTGCGGGGTGTATTTACTTTATTCTATTTTAATCTATTCGGTTGGCCGTAGAGTTTACTTTTATTTATTTTGCTTTAATCTACTAGGTTGGCCGTATTACCACTGTATGGCTTTACTTGATAATCCCATTATACAGTACACGTATTATCACTATATGGCATTACGTGATAAAACCAGGTTTATCAGAATCCACCTTTAGTCCTTAATGCATAATCATAGGTCTCCTTTTACTTTACTTGATAAAGCCTATAGTTATAGTTATATCCCCATTATAGCTAGGGATAAAGCCACTTACACATATTGTTTTACATCATTAATAAAAAATGCATGGGGTGAAGTTACAAATGCAGAACACATTTCAATGCTTACCCGGCCGTCCGGTCGTCTGGTCAGAAGAAAGGATACAAATCATTTTTATAAAGAGGTAATTTTAATTAGAAAAAGCTAGTTACAAACAGATACTGAAGTGGAAAGCACCCAATTCAGTTTAAAATAGGCACAGAACAAAACATCTCATCATGGACGGCTTTTGCCCCGTGTCGAGCACCATTCTTCTCATCTCTCCAAAAAGTCTCTAAGCATCTGCTTCCTCTCTCTCCAGCTCAGTGTAAAAATCCCCTGTGCTCTCGCCAGTTGGCCCTTTTTATAAGGTCCGTCACGTCACGCCATCATCAGTACATAGCTCCAATCACTGTACAGTACGTGTCATATCCCTCCTTCAGTTATTTGTTACTTTGCAGTTACATATCAAATCAAGTAATTCATAAGAATACAATGCCCCTCTGACTAGAGCTCCCTCTTCTTGGCCTTGCATTCCAGCCGGTCACTTCCCTACTGCATGGGGCCTCTTTCGTTCTGAGACGAGGACGAGGCAGACTGCCGTAATATATCTTACATAGCCCAACACATACATATACAGATATATACAGGTACAATAGGTTACAGGTACAATACAGTACTCGGTGTACTATATTACATTAGTTTACATTACATTATAGTCATTATAGTCTGCTCTCCTCTCCTTCCTCTTCTGATTCAAGACTTCAACCAGCAACCCTTCCCGTCTGAAAGGGTTAACATCTTACAGCTCTCTTATCTCCTTCGCTGGGGCCCACATTCCGCAGGTTTCCTCCCTTTTGCCTGTGAAGCACTGTGGAGAACAGACCTCTCTTTATGGAGACATTTAAAGGCTCAGTTCCATCATAGTCTTTCCAGAGTTTAGTTTTAAAGATTTATATAAACTGTGGCATTTCACACATACGATACTGGTATAGGGTTCAATTCCCTGTTCTACCTAATACCATACAACTATTCGGTCTCTCTCTCTTTGTCTATGTCTCTTTCCTTCTCTCCATCTCTGTCTGTCTCTCTGTCTATATCTCTGTGTGTGTGTGCGTGTGTGTGTGTCTCTCTCTCACACTATGTCTCTCTCCTTGTGTGTGTGTGCGTGTGTGTGTGTCTCTCTCTCACACTATGTCTCTCTCCTCTCCTTGTGTGTGTGTGTGCGTGTGTGTGTGTCTCTCTCTCACACTATGTCTCTTTCTTTGTGTGTGTGTGCGTGTGTGTGTGTCTCTCTCTCACACTATGTCTCTCTCCTTGTGTGTGTGTGCGTGTGTGTGTGTCTCTCTCTCACACTATGTCTCTCTCCTTGTGTGTGTGTGCGTGTGTGTGTGTCTCTCTCTCACACTATGTCTCTCTCCTCTCCTTGTGTGTGTGTGCGTGTGTGTGTGTCTCTCTCTCACACTATGTCTCTTTCTTTGTGTGTGTGTGCGTGTGTGTGTGTCTCTCTCTCACACTATGTCTCTCTCCTTGTGTGTGTGTGTCTCTCTCTCACACTATGTCTCTCTCCTTGTGTGTGTGTGCGTGTGTGTGTGTCTCTCTCTCACACTATGTCTCTCTCCTTGTGTGTGTGTGCGTGTGTGTGTGTCTCTCTCTCACACTATGTCTCTCTCCTCTCCTTGTGTGTGTGTGCGTGTGTGTGTGTCTCTCTCTCACACTATGTCTCTTTCTTTGTGTGTGTGTGCGTGTCTCTCTCTCACACTATGTCTCTCTCCTTGTGTGTGTGTGCGTGTGTGTGTGTCTCTCTCTCACACTATGTCTCTCTCCTTGTGTGTGTGTGCGTGTGTGTGTGTCTCTCTCTCACACTATGTCTCTCTCCTCTCCTTGTGTGTGTGTGCGTGTGTGTGTGTCTCTCTCTCACACTATGTCTCTTTCTTTGTGTGTGTGTGCGTGTGTGTGTGTCTCTCTCTCACACTATGTCTCTCTCCTTGTGTGTGTGTGTCTCTCTCCCCTCTCCCCTCTGCTGAGGCCCACATTCCCCAGGTTGCCTTGCAGATATTAAAGGCTCATTTCCATTTTTTATAAGTAGAGCCAGCATAAAGCTATCTTCCAAAGTTCAGTTTAAAGATTATACTGGTCACATAGGAACGACTCAGGATGTCATTGTCCAAAAGTGTCGCTTGTTTTGTGACACTTTACACCCACTCTGCCATCCTGTGAGGTCTTTGTCCATCGTCAATTGAATAATGGAAAAATGAAGCATATGATTACATGTGAAAAATAGATATATAGGGCTGTATTGGAACGACTCAGGATGTCATTGTCAAAAAGTGTCACTTGTTCTGTGGCACTTCACACAAACAAAGGTCTGTCCCATTGTATACCAATCAATGGGATACATTGCATGTTGACCTGCATGTATATAATTAATCATTAAAACAGATGTGTAACAAATAAGAAATACAAATTCCACAGAAGGCATTAAATTATTATTATTTTCAATCATTTCATAATAATTGCATAATTGTGTTTGAATATCTGAGTAATTATTTGTCCAAAATAGCTGGTTCAGATATGGTTAATCCAGCTGCCCTGTGATCAGATGAATCCATATAATTTATTTTTCCGACATCAAATTCGTAATTTCTTATCGTACAAATATCGTCATATTTATTTTAATTATGATTAAGTAATTAATTCCAAGGAGGCCTGTAGCGTTGACGTGAAGGAATCACTATGAGAACACAGTCTGTCAAGTTATAATAACATTTTAAATTAGTCAATCAATCATGAGATTTGATCGTGGGCTGAGAGCATATTTAAGTGTGCTCCTCAGCACTCTTAGATCTGCTCTCAAATAAGATCTCAGGAACATTTGAAGACTCCCACTCCCAGCCCTAATATGTCTTAAATAGGCCGAAATCTGGCTAAGACGAAATATTTTGTCGTAACTTCGTTCGAGAATGAGACCCAGTCAGTCTAACGTATACTGGTGAGCAACACCGGCGCCCCCCCAAGGAACTGTGCTGTCACCCTTCCTCTTCACCCTCTATCACATTTACATTTACATTTAGTCATTTAGCTGACGCTTTTATCCAAAGCGACTTACAAGTTCTGTACGACAAGTCATCAGGAAGGGTACAACTCTATCAGCTGAGTAACAATGTTCATCAAAGTGTTGCGTGTTACAGTTTAGGTTCGTTTATTAGGACAAGTGCATGACAGTAAGGTTAGTTAGGGTTAGATTTTTTTTTCTTTTCATTATTTCAGATAATGGTTGAAGAAGTGTGTCTTTAGTCGACGGCGAAAGATTGGACGTGTTTCGGCTGTCCTAACTGGGGTGGGTAGTTCATTCCACCATTGTGGGGCAAGAACTGAGAATAGGCGACTTCTCTTTGATGACCCTCCCGGAGCTTGGATAGGAGTAGGTCTGAGGCGGCCAGAAGATGCAGAGCGTAGGGGTCTTGAGGGTATGTAGTTAGAGACCATATACCTGCAGACTTCTGCCTGAATAAGTTCATTCAACGGAGCACAGCTCCGAAAGTTTTTTTACGAAGACCACTTCACGTGTTCAGGAATCCGGAGGAGGATTTCCGTAAATCTGTAGGTATGACATTACCAAGATATTTTCCAAGGCACTTACGAACACGTTCGAGAATGAGGACCCTTGTTTTTATCTCTTGTGGGGGAGAGATTCCCACAACAGTATGATAACAAGGTCACACACACACTATGACATTATTAACAGAAGACTTAATGGCAGTCGACACCGCAAATACACCATTTTACAAATCTTGACAGTGACTTGGAAAGGGGCTTCCTCACACACACCAACTCTCCCATCTCTTATCCAGCCCTCCTCACTCTATAATCTACTCTGCTCTGACGGTGGTCAAATACAAACTATGAAGGCTGTTATTTGACTTGAGGCTCATGTTTTTTTTTGTTTTGTTTTTTTTTGCTTTCGGAAGCCCGTGTCAGGATCACTCAGCGTTACGTGTTCAAACCCAAACATTCTATATCGCGCTGTCAGACTTACTTTTTTTCCAGAATCAATTATTTTTCCACCTTGCTCGCTGGATTGGTGGGAAACAAACATAACCCATATATCTCTATCTCTCCCTCCCCTCTCTCTCCTCCCCTCTTGCTCTCACCATTCTCTCTCTCTCTCTCTCTCTCTCGCTCTCTCTCTCTCTCTCTCTCTCTCTCTCTCTCTCTCTCTCTCTCTCTCTCTCTCTCTCTCTCTCTCTCTCTCTCTCTCTCTCTCTCTCTCTCTCTCTCTCTCTCTCTCTCTCTCTCTCGGGGGGAAGGAGAAGTGGAGGTTCTGGCTTCAACTTTGACCTCTCATGGTAGTCGAGTGTGCCGAGTAGTTCTGGTGGTCTGGGGCAGAGGGCCGACGCACTAAAACATTTGTATTTAGTCTGGTTGCATAGTCTATTTCACACACACACACACACACACACACACACACACACACACACACACACACACACACACACACACACACACACACACACACACACACACACACACACACACACACACACACACACACACACACACACACACACACACACACACACACACACACACACACACACACACACACATACACATACACATACACATACACATACAGAGAGAGAGAGAGAGAGAGAGAGAGAGAGAGAGAGAGAGAGAGAGAAGAGAGAGAGAGAGAGAGAGAGAGAGAGAGAGAGAGAGAGAGAGAGAGAGAGAGAGAGAGAGAGAGAGAGAGAGAGAACATGTTGGCGCCTTGATTGAAAGGACTACTTTTCTTGGAGGACCTTCAGAAACAAGCCAATATCTTTTCCTCCCTTCTCTCCTCCCTCTGAGAGCCTCCAAACTCCCAGCTGTCTTTTTTTAAAGGAGCGTTCCGCCAAACTTAATCACACAGCAATAACAGAATTAATGGCTGACGTCAACAAGAATTACAGTCGGAGGCGTAATTGGCGTGAATTATTCTGGGTGACGAAAGAGTCGACTCGGCTCTAAAGACGGGCTCAGCTATTTCACTCTCTTTTTTTTTGGTAGACTTGACGTTAGTGAGATCTTAAAAAAAAAAACACTTGGACGTGTAAAATGGTGGGGTGGGGTGGGAGTGGGGTGGGTTCAGCCATTTCCAGGAAATCAATTACCTTGTGCAAACTGAGTGGAGTTCCAATGTTCTGTAAAGTATAACTTTCACAAATGACCATTCCTCCAAAAGAAATCCTTTTAGCACTGATATCAATCATCAACCCCAACAGGCCTTCGAGGCAGACAAGCAGGAAGTGTGAGGAATAAAGATAAGATGATGTCATCCAGCAGAGAGCAGACCTCTAGTGAACTGCAAACACTATTTCCTCATCTATATCTTCAATACGATAACATAAGAAAAGATGAGATAAGATATTCCTTTATTGATCCCTTGGGGAAATTCTGGCATCATAGCAGTATGGGGGAGGGGGGAGGGGAGGTACAGGTATGGGCAGGGTAATAGTATTAAGACAATAAAATAGTATAACATAGGCAATACAATTTTATCTGAATATGATATGCAGGCAATTAAACACCTTTCAACAGTAACGTAGACCATACCAACTCTGCACACACAGCGACAGTGGCTCAGGAGGTGGAGCA
Source organism: Notolepis coatsorum (assembly GCF_963971535.1). Taxonomy (NCBI): domain Eukaryota; kingdom Metazoa; phylum Chordata; class Actinopteri; order Aulopiformes; family Paralepididae; genus Notolepis; species Notolepis coatsorum. The sequence goes on along the minus strand of NC_140174.1, from coordinate 29,981,952 downwards.
GTCGATAATCGGAAGGTTCCCGATTCGATTCCGGCTCCTTCCGGGCAGCGTGTCGAAGTGTCCTTGAGCATCAGCTAAATCAATAAATGATAATGTAAATGTCGAAGTGTCCTTTAGCAAGGCACTTAACCCCTAACCACTCCTGATGAGCAGGTCGGCACCTTGCATGCCGTCGGTGTGTGTTTGCGTGCGTGAACAGGTAAATGTGAGGCATAAGTTGTAAAGCGCTTTGGATAAAAGTGCTCTAAAAAAGGCAGTCCATTCACTCCGCACGACAGAACAATGGGATTACCGTTGAAAATCGACAAAGCGACCCTTTAGGGAATTACTTAATTGTCCAATTTACACACGGCAACCCTTTGAGCATCTTGAGGTTTGAATGCCTTGCTCAAGGGCGCTTCAGCCGCAACGGCGTGCACAGAACATCCGGCCACACACACACACACACACTTGCCAGCACACAGCTTGGCTTCAGCC
>NC_140174.1:29958144-29978775 GCF_963971535.1 Notolepis coatsorum | reverse complement strand
AGCAGCATCCAAACACTGTGGCAGCTTTACAGAGCTTAATCGCACAGGTCAGCCACACACACACACACACACACACACACACACACACACACACACACACACACACACACACACACACACACACACACACACACACACACACACACACACACACATACACACAGACAGACAGACAGACAGACAGACAGACAGACAGACAGACAGACAGACAGACAGACAGACAGACAGACAGACAGACAGACAGACAGACAGACAGACAGACAGACAGACAGACAGACAGACAGACAGACAGACAGACAGACAGACAGACACACACACACACACGCACGCACGCACACGCACACACGCACACACACACACACACGCACACACACACACACACACACACACACACACACACACACAGCCAACCCCCACCCCCTACATAAAGGTTGTGTAACATCGATGGATAACATTATAGTTACGCTGGTTTGGCTTCGGTGGGACGATTACACAATGACCCCCTTCAATCTGATCTCCACAAAGGTCTGACTCTAGAAACAGTGGTAGCTGACATTGTGCATGGAGTCATTCACCCCCGTGGCGGTTATTAATAACCGGTGCAGTGGAGGCGGGGCAGCGTGGGACTTTTGTGACACTTAACTACAAACTACTACCTGTATGTAGATGATGATTATTCACCTTAACCCTTTTACTACCACACTACAGAAGGTTAACCCTTTCACTACCACACTACAGACGGTTAAGGGTGGTAGCGAAAGGGTTAACCTTCGGTAGTGTGGTAGTGAAAGGGTTACCCCTTTGTCGTGATCACGATGAAAGCTTTGTGTTAAGACGAGACTAGACTAGACTAGACGAGACTATAGACGAGACGAGACGAGACGAGACGAGACTACTCTGGGGCGACACTGGCTCGGGAGGTGGATCAGTCATCTGGCAATCCAGAGGTTCCCGGTTCGATTCCCGCTCCTCCCGGGCAGCGTGTTGATGTGTCCTTGAGTGAGACACTTAACCTCTAATGGCTCCCGATGAGCAGGTTGGTGAATGTGTGAGTGAATGGGTAAAATGTGAGGAACAAATTGTAAAGCGCTTTGGATAAAAGCGTTATATAAAAAAGCAGACATTTACCATTTAGACTAGACTAGACTAGACTAGACTAGACTAGACTAGACACGACACGACACGACACGACAAAACAAGACTAGATTAGACTAGACTAGACTAGATATTCCATTGTTAATCCATATTTCTGTATGACAACTAATAAAGAAACTTGCACTTGATATAGGCAATCAAATTGTATCTGAATGTAAAAATGTGAGAAAGTGCACAAGAGAGGGGGAGAGAGAGAGAGAGAGAGAGAGAGAGAGAGAGAGAGAGAGAGAGAGAGAGAAGGAGGGAAAGAAGGGTGAGAGGATAGAAGAGTTATCTTTTTATTATTATTACTATGACTATTGTTTTTATTGCACAATCCGACGGCATGGCCGACGGCATTTCAGTGTATGCCCTGGTATGTATGTGATGAATAAAACTCTTGAAAATCTAGGGATGGGACCCCCAACTTGTTAGGCTTGAGAACCAAACAGAAGTCATGAAAATGGTTACACCAGAGGTTCTCAAAGGACCCCCAAATTGATACCATGATTGGCCATGGATCCCCATCTGATGTTGTCCCAGGGCACCCGATCTGAGGTGATATTAACTTTGTTAAATATGGTTGAATTCTGAATTTCACAACTGTCTATAGTACTCTAGGTGGAGAGATAACAAGAGCAGTATAGTCTCTGCTGGGGGGGGCCCTGGAACCACCTCAAGGACTCCCAGGGGTCCCCAGACCCCTCTTTGAGAACCACTGGGTTACACAATGAGAATGACTGTTTATAGACATGCATATGACTTCACCCAGCCAATATCTGACACTTTACAGCCCCATTAGTGGCCGTTTCTTTACGTTCATGAACAGATGCACTGGCATCTGTTTCTGTGTAAAGCTATTATTGACGATTGTCCGCCTTACATCACCTCATTACTGGACTGGAACTCTGGACCTTATCATACTCGCTCTGGTGACTGACTTACACTTAAGGACCCCAGAGTTTGCACTGAATTAGGAAAATCTGCTTCTGTGCCCCCGACACGTGCAATGTTTTGCTCAATACTTCAGTATCCATTCAGTCAGTCAGTTTAAATCTATAATAGCCAACCATTTCACCTCAGTCTGTAGATGTTTTAATTCATTTAAATTGTCTAATTGATTGACTTTTCTGTTTCTATATTGTTTTTGTCATGGGTTTTGTACTTCTCAACGCCATTGTAAATAAGAGCTAGCTTTCGAGATTAAATAAAGATTGCAATTTACAAATTGTTTACAATAAGTCAGCTCAGGAGGGATACACCTCTGGTGGCTAAGGGTAAGTGGTATTGTTTGTCTAGCAGTGCCGAACTGGAGTGCTACACTCCTGTGTGCATAGTAGTATAGACATAATTGGCATAGTAGGGAGTAGTATAGGCATACAGTAGTAGCATTTCCATAGAGGGAGCGGCAGTGGCTTGGGAGGTAGAGCAGTCGTCTGGTAATCCGAAGTTTCCCAGCTCGATTCCCGCTGCTCCCAGGCAGCATGTCAAAGTGTCCTTGAGCAAGACACCTAACCCCTAACTGCTCCCGATGAGCATAGTAGTATAGAAATATTAGCACAGTAGGTACTAGGTAGTAGTATAGGCATAGTATCATAGTAGGTAGTAGTATAGATATAGTAGCATAGTACTGTAGGTAGTAGTATAGGAAAAGTAGTATAGTAGCATAGTAGGTAGTACTAGACAATAGTAGGTTGTAGTATAGGCATAGTAGCATAGTAGATATTAAGTAGACCAATCAATCAACTAGTGGTCAAATGGACTCCATAAGCATTGTCCGTGGTAGTACTGTAATGTTAGGGTCCCAGTAAGCACTAGACACAATTTCAATGTTGAGGCTATGTCGTAGCCCTCATATAACCCAGAATATGTCAGGCTAAATATAGACCACTTTTAGCCCAAGCAGTTTAATGAATAATGACATATTTATAATATCACACAAATGACTGTAAATGTTTAAGATGCACAACCATCTCAGTTTCAAAACGTGAGATGTCTATGTACATTTAGATAGATATCTCACGTTTTGAAATTGAGATGGGCATCTAAACAGCTTAGGCTAAAATCTGGTTAAATTTGGTTTAAAAGTGAACATTTTGTAGATGTCTATATCATAATTTAGCCGTTGATTAAACGTAATTTAGATGTATATCTTTAAACATAGCTGCTGAAATGAACTTGAAATAACGGCTAGGTGTTATCTAGCCTCTTAACATTCCAACGGCCCGAGGGCGCACGTCGCAGCGCATTTGCCCTTGTTTGACGGCGTCCCGCTGTTTTAGTGTCTCTGAACCGGTTGAAAGCAAAGAGGACACCCTACTGGGCCTATTACGTGCTTCCTATTTCGGGTTATAAGACCAAACAGCCAACGAGCATCAGTTTAGAAAAAGTTACCACCTCTGGTTTCGCCTCCCGGTGACCGGACCAATCATCTCTGACAGTGAAAATGATTGACTGTTTTTGTAGCCAATGAAATTCTGGAAACAACGATATCTCACGTGAGGGATATTTCCATGTTTTTTTCTCTGGCGAAAGATTCAGACTTGTTCGACATCTGCTGTACGTGCCAATGCATTGGATAAACATACCTATAGCTATAGCCTACATACCATTAGAAAAACATGTGCAAAACAAAATCAACTTTGGACCTGTACTAGATAAGACTTCAGGCTATGGCCCCATTGTGTTTTACAGCTAATACCTCTCAGCTGGAACCTGTAAGAGGCATCTGTTTGCAAAATAATTCAGACGTACATCAAGTAATTAGTGCTGTCAATAGATAAAGAAAAATTTACTAATTAATCTCACAATTTTCTGTAATTAATTTAGATTAAAAATCGCATTTTTCTACTTAAGACCGAAGCTTGTAACAGATATTTACTTAAGTAAAATCATGGAATTAATGTAAAATCAACACAAATAAAGTATATTTAGATTCAAATACTATTTTAATAGCTTTCTTTAAATACAGTTTCTCTCCTGTGAAATACAAAATAATGTTCAACAAAACCATCAACATTGACTCAGCTAGACCTCTCTTATATCCGCCGCGCTAACAGAAATAAAAACAACCCAGGCCTATGTTAAAGTGCAGATTGGCTTAGAGGACGATAATGTCTTGTATGAACTGTAATATAAATCATATTAACAACAAAAATGTGTTCCATCTTCATGTCAGATGATTTTCAAAAAGGTGCATGAGTCAATGCAAAAAAAGAACAAGCAAATATACTGCTGAAAGTTCAGAACGTTGAAAATGTTTCACTCCATAGATTAATCTAGATTAGAAAATGTTAACGCTTTAAATAATTTAAATTAATCTCCAAAATTAAAGCATTAACTTTGACAGCCCTAAACAACTCTATTACAGTAGCACTCTTCTTCTTGTTGTGGAAAACAATTCAGAATGTTTTCTTTCAAAAGAGGCCAGACTCATGCATGTGCTATAAATGGTTCAAGAATAGCTTTAAAATTACTTTAGGTATGCAATCGACAGGCGTTTTATGCAAAATTTGCAGGAGTGGTAAGAGGTTAAACATCTACTAAACTTTCACTTTTAAACCATATTTAGCCCAATTTTAAAAGCTATCCGCTAGATGTCTTTTAGTCGTATAATAGATGAGAAATTGCTGATTGGGTATTGCTATATTTGAAAGCTCAGAAGAAAATGTAAATGTTACTTTGCCTTGGCCTTTCGTCAAGGGAGTTTCATGTGTATGGCATTATGCTAAAATATCATACACCCCACTAAAACACCCTGGATGAAAGGACCCAATGAATGGCATTGTTCGGCGTCCTTATGGAATCTGACAGGGAAGACTGACCCATTGTACGGCGTGTGGACAGAGGGTGTGCAGTTCAAAAGGACCTGTCTTCTAAGAGGACGTGTGTTTCCGACAATTTCCAGGATGCTCACCAGATGAAAGTCTTCCTCGTTCACTTCTCAGCCTTGAAATAGAAGAGATAGCCCTCCGATGCCCCGAGGAGCTTTCTAAAGTCCGGCCAAGGCAAACAGAGAGATCAGAGAGAGATGATTCGGCAGGGGAACCCCACGGGGAACATTAACGGGGCCTTCTCATTGTCTCATGTTTCGGGTCGTTCAAATGAAGGCCGTTTTAGCATAAACATCCCCCTAAGAACATATATCTCCCAGCAACCTGTATCCAGTGTTGCGGTCGAGTCACTAAATCTCGAGTCTGAGTCCCCAGTGTTCGAGTCCGAGTCACCAAAGAGGAGCTAGAATCGAGTCTGAGTTGAGTCCCCATTACCCTAGTCCGAGTTCGAGTCATCAAGGTTGAGTCCACTCCACTCTGGCAGTCAATGAGCTGACATACAAATAAAAGGTCTAATTTTGAAATGGTCACCATTTCAAAGGGAGTTTATTTACTTTGTCAACCTGTTAAGCTGTAGGGTCCCCCAATTGGTTGCTGTTTTTATCATAAATCTATCAATACAGACCGTATTAATTAATGTTGTGTTTCTTTTTTAAATGTAGCCAAGAGTAAAGACTTTAACCCTATCAAAACAGCAGTCAAAGTGTATATTTTCAGCACTACGTTTGTTTACCAATGTTTTTAAGATTGACCGAAAATAAGAATTGATCATAAATATAGAATGTATGACTAAATCCAGATGTAACACTGCCATTGGAAATAGGAGCTTTTTCCCTATCCAGAGATGTACGTATGATTTGGCCATAATAAGGTCAAGGTCAAGTTCAAGGTCAAATATGAATTTATAATTAAAATGGATTATAATGTATTACTGTATCTACAAATCCTTCTGTTTAATCTTCTTCCCCTTATTAATTTGCTTAGATATTTTGTACACTTGATCTCAAGAAGGTGCTGAATGAGTAATCTAAAGAACCTCAATGTTTTCAAGGTGTTATTCACCTGCAAATTTATATTCTCCTTTGTTTCATCATAATTGACTCAAGCCTAGTAACAGACACAATATTTCTGACACTGGGAATACATACCCTCAGGTCCCTAGATGTCCCATACCAAGAACATGCAAATTGACCTGCAGTGGAGCAATCTTCCATTTACTTGGGCATGTACCTTTAAGCGGAATTTCAGAAAATAGGATTTATAGCCATCAATATCTTATGCCAAATGATTAGGGCCTATTACAAAAAATAATAATAACAATTAACAAGTGAGAGTCCGAGTCTGCACCATCCGAATGCAGTCAATGCTCAAGTCCAAGTCCAAGTCAGAGTCATCAGTACTCAAGTCCAAGTCGAGTCACAAGTCCAGAAAATCAGTCCTGGACTCGAGTACTACAACACTGCCTGTATGACACTGTATATATGTGTTTCTTCTCAAGGTTTTCACAGTTAGCGCATTTGAAATGTGTAATTTATCAACGGCTTAAGTTCCCAGATTTTAGTTTGACGGCACTCTTTACTTAGTGTTTGACAGATGGAACATGTTTACGCAGATTAGTAATCGATTCATGTGATTCTAGCATTTTAATGAATGCCACAGCGATGGCGCCGGCTGTCCTGGTGAGGAAGCTTATACGTGGATTAAGATGACCTCAACAAAAACACCAACGACAACAAACTCATCGGGAAACAGGAAGCCGGAGATCACTTCCTAGAGGTGTCGGTATGAACCTGAAAAACATCTGGAGAGAGAGAGAGAGAGAGAGAGAGAGAGAGAGAGAGAGAGAGAGAGAGAGAGAGAGAGAGAGAGAGAGAGAGAGAGAGAGAGAGAGAGAGAGAGAGAGAGAGAGAGAGAGAGAGAGAGAGAGAGAGAGAGAGAGAGAGAGAGAGAGAAAGCAACCAGTCACTACACCCATGGTCTAGAATGTTTCTAAAGCGTTCTAGATGTTTGTGTTTCTAAAACTTTCTAGATATTTCTAAAGGTGTCTAGATGTTTCTAAAGGTTTCTAGATGTTAGGTTTCTAAAAATGTCTAAAGGTTTCTAGATGTTTCTAAAGGTTTCTAGATGTGTGCTTGCATTTCTGAAACGTCACCGGGAAACAATGAAGAGATGCAAGGAGGAGAGGAGGTGGAGGAAACTTTTAAAATTTTAGAAGAAACGGAACATCCTTCTTCACTCACACGCCATTTTGGAAGAGATGTCTGTCTGAACATACCTGCATATAATCCTCTATATACCTACCGATAGGTTATGTATATAACGTAGTTATATGAGTACTGGCTAAGTGTCCCGCTCTTCGCCATATTGAGATATACCTCATCTCCTGTACCTACTGTACTACATGAACGAAAACAAAGCACCCTTGCACTTGACCAGGCCCCACCCCAGTGACCTCCCTATAAGTCACCAGGCGTGGTCACACTCGCCCTTCCTCTGGAAGAGTTTTCCATCAGAAACCCCCCCCCCCAAGGGACCTCAGGGCACGCTAAGAGCGGGACGCTTAGCCAGTACTCATATAACTAAGTTATATACATAACCTATCGTTATATACTCGTACTGGCATCGCGTCCCGCTCTTCGCCATATTGAGATATGGGGCAGAGCGGACGCGAGGCCCGACAAATGTACCCCCTGAGGACCCGCAAGCCCTACCACCAGGGGGGAGGGGAGTCGCGTCACCCCCCCTTCCTAGCGAAGAGGGAGTGGCAGTCAACTCCACCCAAGTGCGAAAAAGGGGGAACTAGAAACCCCTAAACGCACAGCACAGGCGGGACCACGTGTGACACAACACCTTGTGGCACACACCCACACATCCCTGCTAACCCACCGAAAGGCGGGAATCAGGAGAGGTTCCAGACCTCAGAATAGCCTGGGAGACAGAACCCCCAGTCATGTCCATGAGGTAAAACCTAATGAAGGGACCCGGGGAGGACCATGAGGCCGCAGCACAGATGTCCTCCACCGAGGCCCCTCCTAACAGGGCGGCAGAGGCCGCCACCCCACGAGTGGAGTGCGCCCTGACACCCCCAGGGGGGGGCCAGCCCAGCCAACGTGTAGCAAAGGGCAATGCCCTCGCACAACCAATGGGACAGGCGCTGTTTCGACAGTGCCTTACCAGCGCGAGAGCCACCGTAACAGACAAAGAGCTGATCGGTAGCCCTGAGGTCCCGAGTCCGACTGAGGTAAACCCCCAAAGCCCGGACCGGACACGACAGGTGAAGGCTTGCCTCTAACTCACCAGCGTGAGGACGCGGATGAAACGCCTGAACCACAATATCCCTGGAGCGAAAAGAGCTCCGGATATTTTTTGGCACGAAGACTGGAGTAGGTCTCAGAGTTGCACCGCTATTGACACAAATAGACAAGCACTCAGGCCGCACCGAGAGAGCACAGAGCTCACCCACACGCTTAGCGGAGGTGATGGCCAGCAAGAACGCAGTCTTGAAAGACAGCTGTTCCAAAGGTGCCTGCTCAAGAGGCTCAAACAGGGCCTCGGACAACCGACCGAGGACCAATTGAAGGTCCCAACTCAGAGACAGAGAACGTTTCACCGGCTTAAGGCGCCGAGCTCCAAGCAGGAAACGCTTCACAAGAGCGTGGCTGAACAACGTAACGCCCTCAACCCCTCATGACAAGAGGATATAGCCGCAGCATATACCCTCACGTCGAAGCCGACAGTCTATCAAAAATAGACTGAAGGAAGGTAAGGATAGCGTCCAGGGGGCAGGACACCTGGTCCCGGCCCCCCACCTTACACCACTCTTGGAAAATACGCCACCTACCCGCGTAAACCGCGATAGTGGAGGGAGCATGCGCGTTCCGGATGGTGTCAACCACAGAAGGATCCATCCTCTCCAGACTCACCCTCTCACCAGCCAAACCATCAGCGGCTGGCCCAGCACAGGGAACTGACACAGAGACCCGTGCGCTTGAGAGAGGGCCCGCGGTGACCAAGGAACAGGCCACGACGGGGCTAACAAGAGCTGGATCAGGACCAGGAACCACACAGCTGCGCCCCGGTCCGGCGCAATCAGGATCAAGGTCCTGCGCTCCTCAACGTACTCGCCCCAACAACTGAACTAACAGATGTATGGGGGGAAAGAATCCCAGGCGGCCACGGCATCGGTCCCAGACCTGCCTGATCCCCACTCGTCAGGGTGAGGACCGCCCCGCGACATCACACCTGTACCCACATTCACCCTGCCGGGGATGTGGAGAGCCCTCAGGCTGCGCAGATGGAGAACGCCCATAGCCAGCCGCCCGCCGCCCGGTGCAGACAGGGGGAGCGTACTCCTCCCTGTCTGTCGATATACGACGCTGACGTCGTATTGTCCGTCCTGATCAAAACACTGTTTGAGGACCAGAAGGACCGCCTTCAATACCAACACATTGAAGGTAGCGCAGACCGGGCAGCATGGTCTTGCCAGCTGCCCCCTACTGCGTTGGCCCGACGCGTCCCCAGTGAGGGAGGCGTCGGTGAAAACAGTGACGTGTGACAGCCTACTGCCCATGGGGACCCCCCTGGTGAGGACCCCAGGCCCTCCCCAGAGGGCGAGGTCCCCCAGTACTGACACGGGAACCTTAGCCGCTTCCACTTGCCTCTCACCGGGTCTATTTCCATACTGGAAAAACAACCTCCGTATCCTCCTCATGAGGTGAAGAGGAGGCCAAGAGGGACCACGGAATGAGCAGATGCCATCATACCGAGCAGACGTATCACGGACAGCGCCGTAACCGTCCTAGGACGGAACCTCCCGAGCGTGTCGATAACATGCTCTGAGAGGGATGCCCATAGCACTCCACCCGTTGACTGGGAAGAGGAGTACTCTACTTCCAGTCTACAGCAAGCCCCAGGCTGGTGAGGAATTCCACCACCTGCCTGGTATGAGACCTGACGATCCACCTTGACCGCCAAGGACCAGAACGTCGTCAGGGCAGAATACACTTCGTAACCCCTGACGACGCAGAGGCCCCAGTGCGGCCTCCACGCACTTGGTGAAAATGCGGGGAGCCAGAGAAAAGCCGAACGGCAGCCTCTGGTACTCATACGCTAAACCCTGCAAAGGAAGCGTAGGTAAGCCCTAGGATGGAAGATCGGGATGCGAATACGCATCCTACAGGTCTATGGAGGAGAACCAGGCCCCCACCTGACAGTGTTCAACAGGTAGGACACGGTCCAAAATGCTGAACCTTCCCATGGGACAGGTCCAGCATGGGTCTGACACCCCCCCCTCCCGATTTCTCGGGCACCAGAGAATACCGGGAGGAAAAAGCCACGACGATGGCTTGCTTCGCCCACAGAGATTGGATCTCGTTGACCAGAGCTGTCACTGCTGCCGACCCTGACAACAGGGTCTGCACCAAACCGGAAAACGGAGGGTGGGGTTGTGCGAACTGCAAGACAAGCCCCCGCCTCAACGTTCTCTCCATCCACCTCGACATATGGTACTGCTGAATCCATATGTGATGATACTCACAGAGCGGAATGGGTTCCCACACACCGTAGCCCTGCAGTGATATTACTACCACCCAAATCACGCGCGCCTGCCAGACCACTGCCGATCTTGGGGGAGTGGGAGGCACCAACGTGACACCCGGGCTGGCGAAGGCGAGGTCGGGGAAGCCCGCACTGTTTGCCTCCAAAAGGTCTCGAGCCCCCCTGCTGACAACACTTGTAGTTGACAGACATAACACCAGGCTCAACCAAACACAGCTTATGGTGTGGGAGCCACTTGACAGCACAACATTCTCACGGACTGACCCAGGCTCAGCCATCAACTGGGTGTCAGCCCCAGTCCCCATGAGAAGCGAAACGTGGGGCTGCATGCGCTTCATTGAAGGCCTGCAGCCAAAGGAAACAAATCAGTGCCCCTTTTCCGCTGGTGTTGGGGGAGGGAGTGATCGGAGAGCGGGCTGCACGCCGCAGGACGGCGACGGTGTCTTAGGCCGTGCTCATCCAATGTAGCCGATCCCTCGGACACCAAGGCTGTCGGCCTTGTGGACACCTGTTGACTTAACGCCCAGGGTACCTCTGGCGGGGGAAACATGGCCGCCGGTCGAGGGCCTCGCCATAGTCGCTGACGAGGCCGTGCTCTCACCTCTGGCTGCATAGTGTGAGGCGGTGTGGGGCCCATGCCAAATACCGCCCGCGTTCCCGCAGAACGACAAAAAAGTCCTACCGCGGAAAGAGGAGCCTTAAGGAGAAGAAACCTTTCCTCCTCCCCAAGGGAAGAATGCTCCAACCAGAGATGCCTATTAACAAGTGTTGATAGCATCCTGATCCTCCCTGCGGTTATAGCTTGCGACTGATTGAAGATTTCTATAACCCCAAAAATATGCTAGATATTTTCAGCGTCGGCTGGCCCTGTAGCCCCACTACCCGACGCTAATGTGGAAAGAAAAACAATCAGCTGAGCCACAACACTGGCCGCAGCTAAATTCCATCCTATGGCAGTATAACTCTCATCAGTCCATACTGCCACCTGCCGGGCCGACCTGCTCTCAAGCGTCTGCTTCCGGGTGGGACACCGTTCAACCCCACCGGGTCACAGGATTGATGCTACCTGGCTCTCTAGCCACGGCACACCTGCCCTGCGCCCTGTTGTCAACCCATTTACCCATAAATAGGGTAAATAAGTCTCAGCAAAACCCCCCACATTAGCTACCGACTGACCTTCATAAATTAACTGGTTAAGAGGAGGGAAAAGCGGTGACATCCCACAGCGGGGAACATTAGAACAGTGACCAAGCATTATAGCATTAGTATTAGCAGCGCGCTCCAGGATAGCCTGGAAAACGTCCAACTCAGAGGGAAGTTCACCCAGACATCCTGCCCCTTGCGCCGATACACAACTCGGTTGTCTAACAGAACAACAAGCAGCATTACTAACACCAGCGTTAATGCCTGATGGCACAGAGCCTACCTGGGTGCGAGTTAGCTCGATAGCTACACATCGCACGTCGTCCCTCGATCTGCTGCCAAAAGACGAGGAAACACCAGGACAGACCCGACGTGCCGTTGGAACATGCCAAGAAGATTCCAGGGGCTGGCAAATCTCCGGCATTGTTCAATTTCTCTTTACACTTCATAACGCTAGTTACACAGGGTGCGTTGCAACCGCCATGATGGAAAACGAAAAAGAGGAAGGCCTGGTCAAGTGCAAGGGTGTTTTGTTTTCGTTCATGTAGTACAGAAGGTACAGGAGATGAGGTATATCTCAATATGGCGAAGAGCGGGACGCGATGCCAGTACGAGTATATAACTACTTATACACTCGCATAATAACCCATACACCTCTGTATGATAGCAGAGCAATAATGCTGTATACCATATATATATATATATATATATATATATATATATATATATATATATATATATATATATACACATATATCTGTACATACCGCCATATAATCCTTTTTACATATCTGTAGATACTATATCTATATCTGTACACATACAAACATTTGAAATAGTGCTCCCCAAACTAGTGGCTGCCAACTGCATGTTCAAAACATACTATAGCCTTCTCCCCTCCTACCTCTTCCTCTCAGCATTCTTACCATTTCAATAATGTGAAAAAACGAACAAAATGAAAGCAAAGAATAAATAAATAATTACCAAATGAACGTTTAAATCCATATAGTTTGATGCATCCCTGTCTCGTTTGTCCTTCAATCTGTCTGTCCCTCTCTCTACCCCCTCCCTCTCTCTGTCTGTCTTTTTCTCCATTGTCTTGTGTCCCAACATGCCATAGGGAAGTCTCTAGGCTCTTCATCCGTCAGACGACCAGGAAACGTAGACATAAATCTACCTCCAACAACAGTGCCCCCCCCCCCCCCCCCCCCCCCACACACACACACACACACACACACACACACACACACACACACACACACACCCTGACCTGAGGCACCTTGGCACCATTAGGTGCTAATCTGAAGTCATTATGGTTATGTTAACGCAGATAGGGGAACTCCATGTATAATATTACTGTGTGTTTATGTGTGCGTGTATGTGCGTGCATGTGTGTGCATGTGTGCGTGTGCATGTGTGTGTGTGTGTGTGTGTGTGTGCGTCTGAGTGTGTGTAGTGATTAAGGCTACAATCCAAACCACCGCTGTGATTTGTACAGGCAGGTAGAAACCCTCCTTCAAGACACTACTGTTTACATAATCGGTGGTACCAGTATATTACACATCAGCAGCACAGATCGCTACTGAATATGCCAGAGTCTCTGGAACCACACGGCCGTTGCATACAGACAAAGACGTATCATATTGGGGACCATGCAATCAGTAACATGGTGAAAATAAAAAAGTGGGGTTAATCTTTTTACCATATAAACCTTCAGGTGTAGATTTACAGTATTTATTTTTTCACAGGCATGGGGCGACAGTGGCTCAGGAGGTAGAGCAGCCACCAGGGGGCGACAGTGGCTCGGGAGGTAGAGCAGTCATCTGGAAATCCAGAGGTTACTGGTTCGTTTCCCGCTCCTCCTCCTCCTCCTCCTCCTCCTTGAGGAAGATACTTGAACCCTAGTGGTTGCACAGAGGTGTAGTATGAATATGTACAGTGATACAGGTATAAAGACACTATGGTAGTAAGTCATACTGGTCAGCAGCGTAACTTAAGGGGATATGTACAGATATAGATATAGTATCTACAGATATGTACAGATATAGATCTAGTATCTACAGATATGTACAGATATAGATATAGTACTGTATCTACCGATATGTACAGTTATCCGAGATAAGGCCGGCATGAGGGGGTTAGTGTGTGCAGGACCACATCCCACTCGGTGCAGGCCTGCAGGCAGCTTCCAAGTCATCACCCTCCAGCTATAGCAATGCAAGAAACAAGCTCAAGCTGGATTGGACTGCTTCTGTCACATAAGACACTTATGCCATAAACTCTAATCACAGTGTGTGTGTGTGTGTGTGTGTGTGTGTGTGTGTGTGTGTGTGTGTGTGTGTGTGTGTGTGTGTGTGTGTGTGTGTGTGTGTGTGTGTGTGTGTGTGTGTGTGTGTGTGTGTGTGTGTGTGTGTGTGTGTGTGTGTGTGTGTGTGTGTGTGTGTGTGTGTGTGTGTGTGTGTATGTGTGTGTGTGTGTGTGTGTGTGTGGTGTGTGTGTGTGTGTGTGTGTGTGTGTGTGGTGTGTGTGTAATAATATATAATAATGTAATAATGCAGGACCTGTTGCAGAGGTGTGTGTGTGTGTGTGTGTGTGTGTGTGTGTGTGTGTGTGTGTGTGTGTGTGTGTGTGTGTGTGCGTGCGTGCGTGCGTGTGCACGCGTGTGTGTGTGCGTGTGTGTAATAGAAGGGGGAGGGACTTGAGGGTCATAAATCTTGCCCTTATGACCAATATGCCATCTCATCATTTATTCAACACACACACAGGCACTGAGACAATCTCTCTCTCCATCTCCCTCTCCCTCTTTCACTAACTCACACATACACACACACACACACACACACACACACACACACACACACACACACACACACACACACACACACACACACACACACACACACACACACACACACACACACACACACACACACACACACACAGGCAGAGACAATCCCTCTCTTCATCTCCCTCTCCCTCTTTCACTAACTCACACACACGCACACGCAGGCACTGAGACAATATCTCTCTCCATCTCCCTCTTTCACTAACTCACACACACTCCCGTGCACACGCACACACTGAGGTCATTAAGTACTAGAATATCTGCAAATCCTTTCATCGATTCAATACAAGTTAAGAAATACAGTGATGTGCAAAATGCAGATCAGTCTCACATTCTTCTGCCCACAGCTATGAACTGCAGGAGGGAACAGAGGAATGTTGGACGCTCACTGAAACACACGTGCGCACCCGCGTGCACTCGTAAACACACACACACACACACACACACACACACACACACACAGGCCTACATCTACCACACGCTTCAGCTTTCTCCTTGAAAATAGCTAAATCTTGTGTACCCAAGGGCATATTACTACACACACACACACACACAGACACACACACACACACACGCACACGCACAAGGAAACGCAGAACTACAATAGATAAAAACGAAACTGTGCCCCTTGTATGTTTGAGTTGGCTTCCAGATAGAAGAACATGAGAGGGGAGCAAAACACGAGTTGCTAAACCACCCGAATTCCTCTCACACGCTTAGACAGGAATCTGGGGGGGAGGGGGGCGTTAGATGATGAGGCGTATGGGTCAATGTGCATGATGGGTGAGGAAGAGAGGACTGGATGGAGAGCGAGAGAGAGGAGAGAGAGAAAGATAGATAGATAGATAGATAGATAGATAGATAGATAGATAGATAGATAGATAGATAGATAGATAGATAGATAGATAGATAGATAGATAGATAGATAGATAGATAGATAGATAGATAGATAGATAGATAGATAGATAGATAGATAGATAGATAGATAGATAGATAGATAGATAGATAGATAGATAGATGCAATCCTCTCTACGCCGCCCCCATACCTCAAATGGATCTCTATTTTCAATCTTTCAGTTTCTATTGCATGAACTTATTTTATATTACACGTATATGTACGTCCATGCTTACCAACTGTTTCGCCTGTTTTATAGCAACACTACTATCACCGACATCTAAGAGCGGCACGGTGGTGTAGTGGTTAACACTGTCGCCTCACAGCAAGAAGGTCCAGGTTCGATTCCCGCTTGGGGACCAGGTTTCCTTGATGCCAGGTACCCAGGTGGGGTATCTCCCAGGCCTTTCTGGGTGGAGTTTGCATGTTCTCCCCGTGCTCGCAAGGGTTTCCCCCCCGATAAGATAAACCCAATGGAAAAACTTGCACAACAACAGATCGCTAACGCTGTGGCCTCCTTGACGAAGATGGACAGGAGCAGTTGGATTGGTCCCCGGGCGCGGCTCACGTTGACGCCCTATCTGCTCCCGGCTGCCCATGGAGGGAAGGACGACGGGATGGGTTAGGCGCAGAGACTCAATCGCATCGGCGACTGAGAAAAATACTGCATGTGTGTGTGTGTGTGTATCCTGGTGTGTGTGTGCCGCTCCAATTGCATGTCCAGTTTGTTGCATGCCAAATAAAGACCCCTAAAGAGGTCCTGCATTATTATTATTAAGAAGGGAGATCCTCCCTTGAACGTCCCTTCTAAGGTTTCTTCCCTCCACATTGCCTGTGGTGCTTTTTTCCTATTGCTAGGTTTTTAGTGAGTTTATCCTTACCTTCGCGTGGGGGTATGTCTGGGAGTGTTGCATTCATTTAGTTATTTTACATTTTATTTGGATTTCATGGTGTTTTTGTTTTGTTCTTGATTTATTGTGATGTTTTTTAGTTATTTTAAGACTAGTGGGGGTGTTTAACTCTTTAACTCATTACGTTATGGGGGAGTGGGGGAGGGTTGTCTACATTAATCTATGATCCCAATCGAAATTAATGTGAGTTTTATTTTTGTATCAACTTTTTCTCCTCCTGTTTTTCTGTGTTTTTCTCCCATCCCAATTTAGTCGTGCCAATTCCCCCCTCCCCTTCCGTGTCATTGCTCGCATGTGCCCCCCACTGGTCGGTCTAGGGAGGGTTGATAGATACTATCGCATGTCCCCTCCGATACATGCAGAGTCAGCCAGCCACTTATTTTCACCTGCCAGCGCGGACTCTCATTGGTGAGGTGTAACATGTGGGAGGCTCACACTACCCTCACCATCTCCCTTCCCCGCTGTGCAGCGGCCTGACCGACCTGTAGGAGTCGCTGTTTACAATGACCAGATTACCACCCCACCGGCTTCCCTCCCGCTGACTCTGCCAATTGAGCCAGTATGACGGCCGGCCAAGCCGGAGGCAACGCTGACAGCCGGATTCGATACCAGTGTCTCTCGTGTTGGTGACGAGCGCTTAGTCTGCTGCGCCACCCAGCCGCCCTAAATTAATGTGAGTTTGACTAACTTTAGCGGGTTAGTCATTGGGGTTAAATGGATAGGAACTAGGTTAGGACTAAGTAATATAGATGTAGAGTGAGGGAGGGGATGGTGGGTTTTGTTGTTTTTTTGTTGTTTGACATGACAGTAAATCTGCAGGTCTATATTCTTGTGTTGATATTACAGTAAATCTGCAGGTCTATATTCTTGTGTTGACATTACAGTAAATCTGCATGTCTATATTCATGTGTTGACATTACAGTAAATCTGCAGGTCTATATGCATGTGTTGACATTACAGTAAATCTGCAGGTCTATATTCTTGTGTTGACATTACAGTAAATCTGCAGGTCTATATTCATGTGTTGACATTACAGTAAATCTGCAGATCTATATTCATGTGTTGACATTACAGTAAATCTGCAGGTCTATATTCATGTGTTGACATTACAGTAAATCTGCAGGTCTATATTCATGTGTTGACATTACAGTAAATCTGCAGGTCTATATTCTTGTGTTGACATTACAGTAAATCTGCAGGTCTATATTCATGTGTATGTAAAAAAAAAAAAAAAAAAAACAAGAACAAACTCACAACAACCAGTTCCATTTACTCATACAGTACGACCACCAAGCAAGCACACATCCCGTAAAACACGATCAGGATGCAACAGGCTTCCCCACAGATTGCAGCCAAACTGCTGGTTTAAACACACACATGCCGCCACTCACAGCCAGGCCACACTGAATGAATCTCTGGACATAATTCATACCATGCTATAGGAATGATAGAAAATCTGGTGTTGGAGAGAACCATACCAGATGAAACTGTAAACACATTCGGTGACATTGCACCTTGAGAGATGAAATTGATTTGGTGACAGATCTGACCAGACACAGATGAAAACATATTCGGTGATGGCACACCATAGATTAAAACACATTTGGTGACAGCACAGCAGACACAGATAATCAACAGCAGCATATTGACAACATTATTCATGTATTTTGCAGGAAGGAAATCAACTTCACCCTCTTCACCAACTCATTCACTTCAACTCAAGTTCAACCATGTCTCGTCACTTGAATAAATACATTTAAAATGCTTCAAACATGTTTCTTATCTTCACATAGACATATACCCCAATTGTATCATAAAAAGACAGATATTTCAAGTGGTTGAAATATTATATTGAAGTGGCTTCACTGCATTTAGTGAGAAATAAACAGGGTTGATTTATTTTAACCGGAGACAGCACAGGTGGAAAATCTTATTGGATAAAACCTCAAATGTATAGGAAAATAGCATACATTTAGATATAGTCTATATTGAATTATACAAAATTTTATTTTGTGATTCTGACAATCTAGGCCAACAGAGAAGGCTTTGCTGGCCCTCCATACTAGCTCCAGATTGTTAGCCACAATCCAATCAAAAGGTCAATGGAGTGACTTTCACTGAACCTCAGTCAGCTTGTACAGACAGTGAACCATTGACATTGTATTGGTTTGTGGCTAACAATCTGGAGGTAGTGTGAGGAACTGCATGGGTTGTGCTGAGAAATAACTCTACTGATCAAAGACATCATTAGAGTAATGCCGCTTTTCCACTGCATGGTCCTACTCGACTCGACTCGATTCTGCGCCGTGACATCACCTTCAATGCATCACACACACACGCACGCACGCACGCACGCACACACACACACACACACACACACACACACACACACACACACACACACACACACACACACACACACACACACACACACACACAAACACACACACACACACACACACACACACACACAACACACACACAACACACACAGCTAGCTATGAAACCAGTGCCTTATTAGCTAATGTACGCTAGCCGCAATGCTAACGGTTTATAATGGGAAATCACAGTCACATTAGCACATAAGCTAACAAAATTAGCCATCATTTTGTGAGACTAAACTCTTTGTTCTTGATGGTAAATTGTGTTGCTGTTTTGCGGTTTTGTTTCATCAATAAATGAGGCAGAACACACTGAATGTATCTTTCTTTGTTTATTGCACTTTGTTCTAGCTGCAAACAAATACAAAAATGTAATGTTTAGTAGTCGCGTGGCTATTTAAAGGTGGCGGGTTTGAGATTCTGTGCAGGACGCCCCCCCCCAGTGGCGTAACTTTGTTCCTAGCGGTGGTGGGGGACATATTAGGGGGCGTGGTCAGTGACATCGCAGGGGGGGGGGGGGGGAGCCAGGGCTTGTCCAGCTGCATGTCCGCTAATTTAATATAATGATACTAGTGACATTTTTTTAACTCTGTCAAAATAAACGAGCTGCATAGGCATAATCAACTGTAAGCGACATATACATGTTTGCACTGTCTTTTTTCTATTATAAAGTGCCTCTCGAGACTCGGGTGCATAACATCAGTCATTTGATTGTAATGCAGGTGCTCGCATTATAAATCGAATGTATGCGAGACAAACAATGTAATCGTTTTGATGCATACATCTCTGCCCAGCCCACCTGTTGCTGTTGCGCCCCCGCACAGAGAGACCCATATCCCCGCACCAGAACGCTACGACGGGGACGTCTCTAAATGTCGTGCCTTTATTTTTCAATATTCACTAGTATTCGGACAACAGCCGCACACTTCCAAAGTCTAAAATCGCTTACCTTACCTGTCGGGGGTCCAGGACTCCTGCGTTAGAATGGGCGACAGGCAGCTCTCCACTTCCCTCTGCAATTAGTTCCCTGCATACATCGCAGAGACGCCGACATCCCGGGGGCTCGGATAGTTCTTGTAACTGCCTCCGTGTTCAAGTTTAAGTTAAGTATGATGTCATACTCATAGTAGAACCGGCTGGCTTGTTCGCCATCCGCCAGGGAAACCGCAGATATATATATTCCTTTACTGCGAATGAGAGCGTCAAAAACTATTCCAGGCCGCTATTTCTTTACCACGGATTTCCAGTTCCGCGTTGACGCTTCCAGGCCGCGTCTATTCGAATCCCAACTGGTTCATGCGTCGTCACGCTGCTTTAATAACACTGCATTATTGAGACAGCGCCCCTATGACTTTGAGGATCTGGCAATGAATTCCAAGAGTAGGGTAAATCTGCAGTGCCGCGTCGCGTCACCGTTTATTATTAACATTGTTTTTGGATGGTAAAAATGTGCGGGGGACAATAACTGCCTTCTGAAAACATGCAGGGGACATGTCCCCCGTGTGTCCCCCCATAATTACGCCCCTGGCCCCCCCGTGTAGCGCAATGATGACGTAGTGATGATTCTCTCTTCTGGCCAATCAGTTTTTCACGTCACTTTTTACTGTTGTCCCTGCTCTACCCGCTTGGAACATCGACAGAGCAAGTACAAAAAAAAGTAGGCTAACCGGTACCAGGTACCATCCGCAAAACCGAAAAGGCAGAGTAGAGTAGAGTTGAGTCGAGTAGGTACCATGCAGTGGAAAAGCGCCATAATAAATAGGACTTAGGACTCAAAGATCTGAGCTATTAAACAAAAGAGGCCCTCATTCAGCTAAGTACAGACAGAAGCTTGACCCCATTGACTTTGTAGTAAGAGAAAGGGACTCTGCTGATCAAAGACATCGTTGGTAAGTAAGAAATAGGGCTTAGGGTTCCAAAAATCGGAACTATT